>NC_092356.1:0-266280 GCF_963676685.1 Mytilus edulis | reverse complement strand
GTATGTTTTCAAAATTAACGTAAATACCCGTTATATAATTTTATTTCCCAATTTTACCGTTATATAGAAAAGTCTCACACGTGGTCAAGATCCAAAAGTTAATGCACATATTTAAATATCAAACATAAAAAGGGTCGAAAATTATGAAAGGGGCATTTAGGGGCATTCAATACAATTTCTATCCCATAATGATTTTTTACAAAAAATTACATACAACGGAGCTATTTTTTACCAATTTGCAAGTGTTTCAAGCATTTAATAAAATATATACCTTCATATTTGCAACTTATTTCCCAAATGGTAAAAATGTGTTATGTTGTTATTGACATTTTCTCAACCTTTTTATGAAATTTATTAGTTTTAAAATGTGATCTTAAAACGGGTTCTCGTGGGAAAATTACACCATTTCTGAAATTTAGAAAGAAAGCAGCGTTTATTTTGCTTATTTTGGCGTTAATATTGATTCACTTATAGGGTATTTGCATCGGAACTAAACACATTTATTAAAAAACCAGTTGTTGGCATGACACGGGTTATTTTCTTCTCAATACATATATGTTATGATGGTATGATACTAAACCCCTAACGGGAAGGATTGTGCCTGATATTCATATGATGAAATCATAATCTTTCAATCAGTTTAATTGAAGTCTGGAGCTGGCATGTCAGTTAACTGCTAGTAGTCTGTTGTTATTTATGTATTATTGTCATTTTGTTTATTTTCTTTGGTTACATCTTCTGACATCAGACTCGGACTTCTCTTGAATTGAATTTTAAATGTGCGTATTGTTATGCGTTTACTTTTCTACATTGGGTAGAGGTATAGGGGGGAGGGTTGAGATCTCATAAACATGTTTAACCTAAGTCAGGAGCCTCTTGCCTTTGTTAGTCTTGTATGTTTTAATTTTAGTTTCTTGTGTACAATTCGGAAATTAGTATGGCGTTCATTATCACTGAACTACAATGTAGTACATATTTGTTTAGGGGCCAGCTGAAGGACGCCTCCGAGTGCGGGAATGTCTCGCTACATTGAAGACCCATTGGTGACCTTCTACTGTTGTTTTTTCTATGGTCGGGTTGTTGTCTCTTTGACACATTCCCCATTTCCATTCTCAAATTTAAAGATATAAGAATCAATCCCAAACAGAGAAAAACATACTGAGGTTACAATTAATTACATAATAAACAAAACCAAAAACAGAAAAAAACCATAATGAGGTTACAACTAATTACATTTACAACAACTCAAAACAGCTTATGAGACAACAGTTGTCAGGACAAACAACCACAATCCTTCTCTCCTTGTCGGCCTTATATCAGCAACAAACAGTTTGTATCATTGTGCTGGTTAGTCCAATATCAACACGTACAGTCAGTGTTCCAAACATTCTGAACGGATAGACATGCAATGTTGCTGAAATCAGTTTCATTTAAACTATTTCGGATAGTTGTTTCATTGGCAATCTAACAAAATCTGCTTATTTCATATGAAAGACAAAAAAATTAAAAGGACCCTCATAGCCATATTAGGTAAAGTCACAAAAACAACGCAGCTTTAAATTGTTAAAGATAAATGATGACCTCTCCTCATCGAACTTGAAAATGTTGAAACAAATATCTGTATATATCTATTAACGGTCTACTTTTAAGATAAAACTGTGAAATTATATTGTCCGTCAAAAAGCTTGAAATATCTCCTTGTTTTGCCAATATTTAAGCCAAATGTTGCTCTATTGTTTCGTTCAAATATCATTAATATCATTAAGAGCCTGTGCATTCTCTTTGTCGGTCAAAATTTAAAACCTTTAGTGTCTGTGCCTGTATCAAGTCTATATATATGGTCTATTTTTGTTCGTATACTTGATATTTTTGGAGGAATGAGTCGATACTGTGTTATTTTTTCAAGTGTACTTTTTTTTTCTCGACAAGAACCAATCTCCAAAATGCTTAGGAACGCAATCTATGTATTACTGGTTGATTATTAAACCAGGGATATTGTTACCATAAATTACTTAAAACTTTTACTAAATTTTTCCATAGATATAAAGATTTGGTTTTGAAGTTTGGTTGTACTTGTAGAAAACTTTTTTCAAACGGGATAGCACATCCTCATTTTTACGGAAATGTTGTTAACCGTGCCCGAACGTTAGAAATGATCCATGTAAACTTGTCGCTCCTTTAAATAAACTTATTCTAAAAAAAAGAGGGACGAAAGATACCAAAGGGACAGTCAAACTCATAAATCTAAAACAAACTTACAACGCCATGGCTAAAAATGAAAAAGACAAACAGAAAAACAATAGTACACATGACACAACATAGAAAACTAAAGAATAAACAACACGAACCCCACCAAAAACTAGGGGTGATCTCAGGTGCTCCGGAAGGGTAAGCAGATCCTGCTCCACATGTGGCCCCGTCGTGTTGCTTATGTGATTACATAACCGGTAAATAGTCTAAATCGGTAGGTCACATTCATGAAAGGGAAGGGGATTGTAGTTACGACGTAAAGAACATATCCGATATCATTTGTGAAACGGTTATTCCATAACGGTCAACCAACTCGTGATGGCGTCCGTAAAATTTACGAAGGGATGATTTCAACTTCACCATTTGGAACTCTTGGTTTAATAGCTTCCTTGTGAGCAGTAACCCTCTATCAAGAAAATCATGATAGGAAATGCAAGCACGGGAATATCGTATCAATTGGGAGATATATACCCCGTATGCAGGTGCTGCTGGAATGTTGCTACTTAGAAATGGAAAGTTCACAATTGGAAAGCTGAAATCATCTCTTTTGTCGTAAAGTTTTGTTTTCAACCGACCCTCATTGTCAATTTCTAGATGTAAGTCAAGATATGAAGCCGACTTAACTGTATCTGTAGTATCCTTTATCTCCAATTCGATGGGATAGATGCGTTCCACATAGTCACCGAATGTTGAATTGTTTAGTGAAAGAACGTCATCTATATAGCGGAAAGTAGAGTTAAAGGATATTGCTAACTTCTTATCTTTCTTCCTAAGAAGTTCCTGCATGAAGTCAGCCTCATAACAATAAAGAAATAAGTCGGCAAGTAGAGGGGCACAGTTTGTTCTCATTGGGATGCCGACAGTCTGTTGAAAAACACGTCCTCCGAACGTTACAAATATGTTGTCAATCAAGAAATCAAGCATCTTGATAATATCGGTTTCAGAGAATTTTTTGTTTGAATCAGAGTGATTCTTTACAAAGTATGATTTATCCCTCCCTAAGACAAGATACTTGTATCTACCTTGGCTAAAAGGTTACCCATTCAATACTTTAATAAGATCATTGAATATTGTTTTATTGGTATAAATATTGATTTTGTTATCAGTAAATTAAAAGCTAACTAAATATTACTAGTATGTTATATACATATAATTTAATTTTGGATGTAACGCGTCTTTTGATTGGCTGACGTTATTTTGTTAAGAGCCCATAGACATAATTTAGTCATGTGACCGTGACGTCATCAACGATTTTTCATGGTTTTCTACGGTTTAAAATGGAATTTAGAATTAAATTATAAGAAATGACTGTAATATTTATTCTGTCTATTCGAAATAACATAAAAAATGTGGTTCACACTGTTAAATAACCCGCTACGCGCGTTATTCAGTTTGCACCAAATTTTTTATGTTATTTCTTCATAGACTGAAAAAATATTACAGTCATTCCTTAAATACATATTCATGGATCTACACTCTGTCGATACCTGTAACTTGGCATTGCACAAGGTCATGTTTTTGTCTGGCTGTTTATAGCGTCTTTACACTAAATCCATTGGATGTTGGATGTGTACGGATTGATAGTTAAGTCTAAGATGCATGATTTTTTTATTAGTTGTTAGTGGCTTTGAACTAGCTATATATATATAGCTGTCAGATAACTGCGAGTACTCTCAGATCTGTTCATTGTGTCTTTTTGTGTCGGGATGTATAAGTACCCGGCCGCGTCCACTTGTATTTGTGTCCATCTGATGAGTTAAGCCTTTTTCAACTGGTTTTTATAGTTCGTTCTTATGTTGTACTGTTATACCACTGTCCCAGGTTAGGGGGAGGGTTGGGATCCCGCTAACATGTTTAACCCCGCCACATTATTTATGTAGTATGTGTCTGTCCCAAGTCAGGAGCCGGTAATTTAGTGGTTCTCGTTTATTTATGTGTTACATATTTGTTTTTCGTTCATTTTCTTATATAAATAAGGCCATTAGTTTTCTCGTTTGAATTGTTTTACATTGTCTTATCGGGGCCTTTTATAGCTGACTATGCGGATTTGGGTATGCTCATTGTTGAAGGCCGTACGGTGACCTATAATTGTTAATGTCTCTTGTGGACAGTTGTCTCATTGGCAATCATACCACATCTTTTCTTTTTTTTATATTATGAGTATCGTTACGTAATATAATAACGTTACTCTTTGTATTGTTGATCTTTCTTGCAATTTACCTGTTTTAACTTTTAGTGGAAAAAGCTTTATTTCAGGGGTAATAACTCAGGTTTACTGATTTTTCTTACATTTTTAGGTAAATGTCGTGCTGAAGATTTTTGCAATTTGCACTTTAAATGCAGATGACGCTATCATTCAAAAACTGAAAAAAGATGTTGTTTTACGGGCAAAAAGAAAATACTCAAAGATATGTCTACAGATTTTACTACTTTGCAAGTTCAAGGCATCTGCATTCTGTATTCTGTGTCCATTCTGCCAATATGAGCACACCTTCAGAATGAAGTCAAGAATATCCTTTCACTAGTAGACTGTTATAAATTAAAAGTATCCAACCACCAATAGAATAAGTATAACGATGTACACTATTTACAATTGTCGGTATATCTCTACACCAATATCACACACGTTCTCGTCTATAAAATTTAGAAATGAGTCCTTAGATAGCATGAGATTTGCAGTCCACACAACCATTTTCTTAAATAAAACTGTGATCTTAAATCAATTTTTCAATATCTTTTCTGCATCTTGTTTTGCTGATTTTTTTTTTGGTGTTTTATACGTTTATCATACATCCTTTAGTTTTCACAGTCAACAACTGTTTTACATTGAAAAAAATATATACATATAAAAAAGTAGATGTGGTATGATTGCCAATAAGATAACTCTCTACAAGTTACCATAATGACACATGAATTAACAACTTTAATCGGTCACCGTACGGCCTTCAACAATGAGCAAAGCCCATACCACATAGTCAGCTATAAAAGGCCCCGAAGTTACAATGTAAAACAATTCAAACGAGAAAAACTAACGGCCTTATTTATATAAAAAAAAATAAGCCTTTCTAGCCACAATAAGACATCCAACTGTAGGGCATTAGCTAAAATCCCGTTGCAACTTCTTTCCGCTCGTTATTTTAAATAGCCTTTCTGATTAATATGAAAGGATTTATGAAGGGGAACCTCTTCAATAGAGAGACATTACTGATACTGTATTCATCCTCATTACAAACTGTTTGCAATATAGATAATTATTAAGTTAGAAATACAGCAAATTCTGTCAATCTGCAAAAAAATACTTAGTACATGTATCAATCATTGGAGAAAAAAGTTTGAGCTGAAGATAACTACAAAAAACGTTATATCAAATTTAAAAATATTTTATACACTTGGTATGATTGCAAATGTCACAATTATCTTTACAAGACAAACAGACTATTGAATGTAACTTTAGATCATTGTTCAGCCTTCAACAATGAGCATAATCCACGCCACACATGAAAGTAAGCTTAACACAACCTACACGTAGCTCCCATTCAAAAGAGTAAATCTACGACTTGTTTTGCCAACATCAGACATACTATAAAAATAAGATAAAAACAACCAAGACTAGATTATCTCAGAGACAGCAATTTTAAGACGAGATAGAGTTTCTTTTAAAAGAGGGACAGTCAAACTAATAAATTGGAAAAAAACTGACAACGCCATGGCTAACAAAAAAAGGACAAACAGACCAATAACAGAACACATGACACAACACAGAAAACTAAAGACTTTATAAGGCCAATTGCATGTGACGAATTGGCGAACACAGAGACTCAGAGCGTCTGCATTTTACGATCTTCTAATCAAATCCCCTACTTTTTCAACTTCAGTACTGTAATGCCATACATACTTTTGAAATAACTTTAATGTGATTTAATAACAATGAATAACAACTACTAGCCATAACTTGGATGTATTTCTAAACAGGTCACTCCTAGCCATAACTTGGATGTATATCTAAACAGGTCACTCCTAGCCATAACTAGGATGTATATCTAAACAGGTCATTTTCGACATAAGGAGTTTATCTACTTAATCATGTTAATGTACATGAAAAACTACAATAATTTTGAATTAATTCTGAAACAACACGATTCTATTGTTTATTTAATCTCTCGTATTGAGGTGTATATTTTATTAAATATTATCTTTTGACCTTATTATTCAAAATTACTTTACTTTTACCACTGTGCCAATATTTATCTAATCGGCTTTAATTGGATTTATGTATAGTTTATACCTTAACCTTTAAAGAAATGAATTTTTAATGTATTGCTTTCAATATGGCGGAATATTGCCTCAGAAGATAGTAAGATAATTTAATAACAAAAAACAATGGGTCTTCATTTTCGTGTTCTGTTTGTTATATATGTTTTGTCATCAGCATCTGGGGACCCTACCGGTTGTACATATGATGCATCGACAATTTTATTCACCTGTAACGCAAGAAGTTGGAGTTTGCCTCTTGTATTTTCTGACTTTACAACTGCGCAGCCGCAAAGACTGATGCTGAAAGATGTCGATGGCGAAATCTCAGCAAGTGCACCGAATGGACCGGCATTTTCTGGATTCAGTAGTATTAACACAGCAACTTTTGATCCAGACTATGCGCCAGCCCTATATATCATGTGTTATTTCGGAGGGCAGTTAATTTTGGACAAAGACGCGTTTGCCGATTTCAGTTACGTTGAAGAAGTCGAAATTCTAAATTGTGATATTCTATCCATTCCAGTTGAAGCATTCTCTTACTTTGGAGATGTCAATCTATTCCACATTCAAGGCGGATCCATTTCTAATATGGTGGCTGATAGTTTCAAAAACCTGAACGTAAATCGAATGACAACAGTACCGAATCCTAAGGGAGAGTTCGCAATTATTAACTCAGAGCTGACGTCCGGTGCATTGGCGTTCGGAGCATTGTTTAATATGCCAAATATTGAACGAGTGCTGATTGAAAACGCTCACCTATCAACAGTAACATCCGACATGTTCTATGCGTTATCAAAGTTAAATTATGCTTCCCTGAACTATAACACATTTACAACCATCCCGAACAACATGTTTGCCAATGTCTTTGGCCTCGCCTCAGTAGATATGTATGGCATCAGCTGGGACTGTTCCTGCGACAACCTCTGGTTCTTGGACTATTTATCAGAGAACAATATCACTATGAATGGCGACATAGTCTGTAGCACGCCTGTTGATTATGAACGTAAGTGACATTGTCTATAGCACTCCTGTTGATTACGAACGTAAGTTACATTGTCTATAGGACTCCTGTTGATTACAAACGTAATTGACATTGTCTATAGGACTCCTGTTGATTACAAACGTGAGTGACATTGTCTATAGCACTCCTGTTGATTACGAACGTAAGTTACATTGTCTATGAGACTCCTGTTGATTATGAACGTAAGTAACATTGTCTATAGGACTCCTGTTGATTAAGAACGTAAGTTACATTGTCTATAGGACTCCTGTTGATTACGAACGTAAGTTACATTGTCTATAGGACTCCTGTTGATAACGAACGTTAGTGACATTTTCTGAAGCACTTCAGTTGATTAGGATAGTAAGAGACAATGTGCGTGGCACTCCTATTGATTACGAACGTAAGTGACATGGTCTATAGTACTACTGTTGATTACGAACGTAAGTGACATTGTCTATAGGACTCCTGTTGATTAAGAACGTAAGTTACATTGTCTATAGGACTCCTGTTGATTACGAACGTAAGTGAAATTGTCTGTAGCACTCCTGTTGATTACGAATGTAAGTGACATTGTATGTAGCACTCCTGTTGATTACGAACGTTAGTGACATTATCTGTAACACTCCTGTTGATTACGAACGTAAGTGACATGGTATGTAGCACTCCACGTTATTACGAACGTAAGTGACATTGTATGTAGCACACCACGTTATAACGAACGTAAGTGACATTATCTGTAACACTCCATCCCAAACAACATGTTTGCCAATGTCTTTGGCCTTGCCTCAGTAGATATGTATGGCATCAGCTGGGACTGTTCCTGCGAAAACCTCTGGTTCTTGGACTATTTGTCAGAGAACAATATCACTATGAATGGCGACATAGTCTGTAGCACGCCTGTTGATTATGAACGTAAGTGACATTGTCAATAGCACGCCTATTGATTATGAACGTAAGTGACATTGTCTATAGGACTCCTGTTGATTGCAAACGTAAGTTACATTGTCTATAGGACTCCTGTTGATTGCAAACGTAAGTGACATTGTCTATAGGACTCCTGTTGATTACAAACGTAAGTGACATTGTCTATAGGACTCCTGTTGATTACGAACGTACGTTACATTGTCTATAAGACTCCTGTTGATTACGAACGCTCCTGTTGATTACGAACGTAAGTGACATTGTCTATAGGACTCCTGTTGATTAAGAACGTAAGTTACATTGTCTATAGGACTCCTGTTGATTACGAACGTAAGTTACATTGTCTATAGGATTCCTGTTGATTAAGAACGTAAGTTACATTGTCTATAGGACTCCTGTTGATTACGAACGTAAGTTACATTGTCTATAGGACTCCTATTGATTACGAACGTAAGTGACATTTTCTGAAGCACTTCAGTTGATTAGGATAGTAAGAGACAATGTGCGTGGCACTCCTATTGATTACGAACGTAAGTGACATGGTCTATAGTACTACTGTTGATTACGAACGTAAGTGACATTGTCTATAGGACTCCTGTTGATTAAGAACGTAAGTTACATTGTCTATAGGACTCCTGTTGATTACGAACGTAAGTGAAGTTGTCTGTAGCACTCCTGTTAATTACGAATGTAAGTGACATTGTATGTAGCACTCCTGTCGATTACGAACGTTAGTGACATTATCTGTAACACTCCTGTTGATGACGAACGTAAGTGACATTGTATGTAGCACTCCACGTTATTACGAACGTAAGTGACATTGTATGTAGCACACCACGTTATAACGAACGTAAGTGACATTATCTGTAAAAATCCTGTTGATTACGAACGCAAATGACATTGTATGTAACACTCCTGTTAATTACGAACGTAAGTGACACTGTCTGTAGCACTCCTGTTGATTACGAACGTAAGAGACATTGTCTGTAGCACTCCTGTTGATTACGAACGTAAGAGACATTGTCTGTAGCACTCCTGTTGATTACAAACGTAAGTGACATTGTCTATAGCACTCCTATTGATTACAAACGTAAGTGTCATTGTATGTAGCACTCCTGTTGATTACGAATGTACGTGACATTGTATGAAGCACCCCTGTTGTTTACGTAATAAAATTGAGAATGGAAATGGGGAATGTACCAAAGAGACAACAACCCGACCATAGAAAAAAAACCAACAGCAGAAGGTCACCAACAGGTGAACGCAAGTATGTTTTCAAAGTTGTTCTGGTACTTTATTGTATTGTACGGCTAAGTATGTGTTAAACCATACATTTGCTTTTAAGCACACATTAGAGAAAAAAATAATCTATATTCAACAAAGAAATAATTTACCTTAATGCATATGATATAGATACACATTATCAATCTGATAATACATTATGGTCAGCACACGGTGCCCACTTGACGCAGTAATACGGTATTATAATTCTTATATCATTTGCATATCTATAAATACTTGAATTGGATTGGTCAAGAAGAATTTTTCTCTTGGTTTACACTTCGATAAACCATGTTTCCGAAACTACTTTTGTAGTCTATTCATGCGCGATACACATTCTTGCAGGGATACTGGGATTTTCAGCAAGTTGAGATTATAAAACAATTGCATGACAGTTGTTTCTATTCTAATGCATATATAACCCCAAAAAAAGAAATAAAATAAATGCACTAAAGCTTCGAAAATGTATAAAAATAAAATTTAAATAAAATTCAGGGAAATTTCACGAATGATTTGGCGAATGTACGTCATGGCAAGACACGACGTCATACGATTGAAAACTTTCAGACGAAAGATTATTTCGTTACTTGTACGCTTCAAATTCGGATAGTATCTAATTAAAATGAAGTTTTTGAGGTAGGTGCTAGTTCATTTTAGATTCTGTTGCATTTATCGAACATTTAAGTTTTTATAGAAAGTCAAGATGGCGGCGTACTCCTTAGTTACGACATGACATTGTGCATCTGATGGTACATATAGTAGCCATCAAAGCAATGATGTAAATTAATATTCGCGTATGTTTGGCTGAAGAATTATAAGGATTAAACACATTTTTTCTAGAGGTTATTGATGTGTAAACCGGGTCTCTAACTCACAAACTTGACATAAAAGTCCTTCGGACTTTTATTCAGTTTGTGAGTTAACCGCCCCGGTTTACACATCAATAACCTCTAGAAAAAATGTGTTTAATCCTATAGTGCATGTACGTACATTGCCACTGTTGGTAAAATATGTCATCGCTACTTGTCTCTTTCAGATAAACGTGCCACAAAGTACAATTTGGACACTTGTGTGACAGATGGGGTGTGTGGTAAAATAACAGGTAAACTCTTTGGGTTCTATGAATTTTAATAAAAGCAGATTTTAGGTATATACCCATAGTACAAAAACCCAACAACAAAATAACACAACAAGGTCAAGTAGTGTCTATATTCTAAAATATTACTTGCAAGACTAAAAGCAAGCAAAGAACTATTTCAACTACTAAGCAAGAAAAACATGATGAAAGATTAAAAAAATATCAGTCTCTTAATAAAGGTAAAAAAGATTGGACATGATGATAATGTTGGTGATAAACTAATCCACGATTTGATTTTGATTGATTGGGTTGGGTCTCGTAGAGATCTATATTTTAACAAGAATATCGCAGACAATTTACCTTCCAGTTACATTTGCTGAACTCTTTTAGGTGGAAGGCGTCAGGTGCGCTCCAGTCTGAATCAATGCTTGTATTATTATATCAAATAACGTTGAACTATGTCATTACTTGTCGGTACTTGTAATAAATTATTTTCTAAAACCACTCACAAATATTTTCTTTTTGTAATACTAGGTATTGCTATTGGTAGTACGTGTGTGAGTATGTTCGAGCTGATCAACTACATCCTCTTGTTAATCACACTGGTCATCTCATGTGCAGCTCTTGGTCTTATTATCCACACTAAGCGGCAAGTCAGTGACACCATAGAACCAAACAAACCTGAACAATCACCTAGCAGGAACACGAGCCAAAACAGAATTGCGAGCAATCAACGAGAGCCGCCGTCTTTAGAAGAGTTACAAGCTGGTCCATTGCCTAGGAAACAAACAGGAGCTACTATCAGTAACATGGATTCCATAGATACAGAAGCTTAATCAACGAAGTGCATGTACAGCTATAAAGTATTCGTTTCAAAGTTAACGAAAATATTTTAATATAAAGTAAAGTAATTTGTAATATATATCATTTCTAAGTTGTTTTACTTATTTCTTGTATTGTATGTGATTGTATTTTGTATGTATTTACCTCTTGTTTCACATGTAAATGAGACGGAGTGTTTTTAAAATAAAGCATATTGTTTAATGTATATTGAGTATAAATATTCAAATAAAAATACAGAACAATATAAGGTTGATCCATTCGTTGCGTATTAATTTGCATGGTTTGGGTTTGGATAAAAGCGAAATATCAAAGTTCAATAGAATACTGTTTTCTTATTGACTTTATGCAGATTTTGTCAAAACCTTGAATTCAAATTCTCACGATCATGAAAATCACAAATATTTTCTTCAATCAACGACATTTTAGTACTCTCGAAACTACCTCAGTCTATATAGCTATGTGTATATGTTATTTGTATTTGTTCGTTGCCATTTGTTGCAGTTTTTAATTCAAGATGTTTTATGCCCCACCTACGATAGTAGAGGGGCATTACATGTATGTTTTCTGGTCTGTGCCTCCGTTCGTTCGTCTGTGCGTCCGTTCGTTCGTCTGTGCGTCCGTTCGTTCGTCTGTGCGTCCGTTCGTTCGTCTGTGCGTCCGTTCGTCCCACTTCAGGTTAATGTTTTTGGTCAAGGTAGTTTTTGATGAAGTTAAAGTCCAATCCACTTGACACTTAGTATACATGTTCCCCATGATATGATCTTTGTAATTTTAATGCAAAATTATAGTTTTTACCCCAATTTCATGGTCCACTGAACATGGGAAATTATAGTGCGAGTGGGGCATCCGTGTACTATGAACACATTCTTGTTTGTAATTATATTCTGTTTGGAATTCAAGTGTTGTTACTTCTCTTAGGACAAGGAAAGTGCAATGTATTAGGTTTTAACAAGTTTACTAGTGAAATGTTTTGCAGCTTTAATTAAGTTTTACGTGAAAGCCATGTCGATCACCTGCAGTCGTTAATATTTATAAGTAATTTGTTAACTTTTTTCCTCAGTAACAAAATGGCAATTTCAAAACATTTGTTTTCTTTAATCTTTTGATAACAGTATAAAGACGCTTTTTGCGATCCCCGTCTTCAAATAAACATCAGTTTAGGGATGTACTTAGGTGATCTAAGGTAAAATTAAATAAATTAAGAACTCAAAGTTGATACTTTAAACTGGAAGAGTATTAGTTAAGGATCAAAATCAGCTAAAAATATTGATAGGTCATTGAGCTCCTTTTCAAGATATTTAATTTATAAAATATGGCGGACTCGGTCTTTTACCTTATATTTGCATTGGTATTATGTGGGTGTCAAATCAAAAGAAAGAACATCAAGAATCTGCTTAAATTTTGGTAAATGACCTTTAATGAGATATTAAATCTTATGTTGAAAGATAAAACAAGGTGTTATGGGGCAACATATTTTACATTGTATCGTATGGAAAAACACTGAGGAGTCCGAACATTTGGCACTTATTCCAAAACCTCACATAAGTACATCCTTAATGCACTGACCGAGTGATTAATTGTTTGTATTAACGCCACCACTTAGCTAAAACGTGATGGTAAATGTGGAGTGCTCGGCGATAACCAACGACCTTTGGCAGTATAACCTGTTCTCTTGTCAATTAAGATTCGAGTCGAACGCTCCTGTCACGTGCGGGGGTCGAACACACACACCGACAATGTAAATAGGCAAGTTATGCAGTAGATTCATCAATATGGCCGCTAAATGCACAGGTGCCACAATTACTGGAAAATCAATATGACATAAAATTAAGAAGAATGAAACAGTCTGAGAAATTGTTTTTAAGAACTAATACGATTCTAATATCGGCTAGTCGATTCACTTGTTTATGATTTTGTTTTAGCATGTCTTATATATACATGTACATGTATGTGATTACTATGTCTGTTTTAAAATATTGAGCCACATTTAAACAAAACATTTGATAATAATGCCCCAAGATCATGTCATATTTATTGGTTCTTGAAATATCTATGCCCTCTCTCAATTATGGTCACCGTGGTAGATGATTTCGGCTTCTCTAAAACATACATGTTGCAACAACCATCAAATTAAATATAGATTTGAAACTTGTTAACAAAATATCAATAAAATATTCTTTTTTATCATTTTGGCGATCCGAAATACTATATAGGTTAGCGTCACTATAAAATTTTGTCAACATTTCCACTTTGAAAAAATTTATCCACAAACTGATATAATTTCTATTTATCAATATTTAAATAAATAAACATGATAAAAAAGCGCTGCAAACAGATGGCCACAATATGCTTTAACATAGGATGATTTCATGGTTTCCAATTTTGTCGTTCAAAGAGGATTCATTTGTAAAATCAGTTCGCTTGTATTATCGATGTTTTAAACCACATATTATACACATAACGATTATGAGCTTTACCCCTGTCCGAATTCAAATTAAAATGATATATAACGTATATAGACCACCTCACGACCGGGATTCTACGTACGTCACCCGAAAGAAAAGGACCCGTTTTTATGATATCGCTTCAAGGTCAGTTGCGTAAGTTTTATTCAACTGAACATTTAGAAAACTTTTTAGTGAATCGAACTTCATTATACTACTATTTAGTTTTCAAACTGTACAGAAGTGTTGGCGCTTTCGCTACAACAAAAAAAACGACTGTCCTGTAGATAATAAGATGATATTGAAATATAAGCAGAAAATGGAAACAAGAAGAAAGACTAAGCTATATGCAATAAATCAGTGCTCCAACAGTAAGGTGTTTAGTTGCAGAAAACTTGGTCAAATTTGTTTGACGATCACTAAAGTGGTATGGTAGTTGGCGATCTACTCTGTTAAACCAAAAAAAATAGGATAAAATAAGTACTTTAATTTAATATTAGATCAATAATAATTCTATTCGCAAATTACACCTTAATGGTTCAAGCAAAGTCCCAAAGTATAACTCAGTATTAACACAAGTCAATAATTATAAGTTTAAACATACATGTATCACAAAGAACATAGTTATGCCAATGCAACATTTGATGGCCATGGAATATGCCTGTTTCTTGGCATTGCACAAGGTCATGTTTTTCTGACTTTTTGATATAAAAATAGGAAGATGTGATATGATGTCAAATAGTAAAGCTCACCACAAGAGACCAAATGACACAGAAATTAAGTATAGATCTCAGTACGGACTTCAACAATGACGTCTTTACACTAAAACGATCGGAAGTTTACGGATTGATATTTAATTCATAGATTCATGCTTCTTTATAATTTGTATTGACTTTGAACTAGCTGTCAGTAACCGCAATAATTTCTGATATTTTCTTAGTGTCCTATTTGTTGTGAGGATGTAAATATACCCTGCCACGTCCGGTTTGTGGTTTTGTTTGATGTCCTCCTGCTTTCTATTTGCGGTTGAGTCCTTTTCAACTGATTTGTATAGTTTGTTCTTATGTTTTACTATTATACACCACTGTCCCAGTATATGGAGGATTGGTGCCTTAAAACTTATTTAACCCCGCCGAGCCTGTTATTCAGTGGTTGTCGTTTGTTGCTGTGTATCATAGATGTATTTGATTTTTGCACACTGTTGGTACCAGTCTTGTATTACAACATGGAGGGAAACAAAATAGTGCATTTTTTTCTGATTTTTTTTCTGAACTCAATTTTTTCTGTTTGAATATAGGTTTATGCTGAATTGAAACATATATATAGACTTTAAAAAAATCTTGCATCTTTTGGAGGATATCAATCCAGGAAAGTGAAAGGATATCATGTTTACTGGAAGTGGTGCGGCCTAGTAAAAGTAGCAAACAGAAAGTAGAAAAAAAATGTTTTGACTTCAGGATTACGTATCTTTTTATTCTTCATGGCATGACCCTCTTTTTTTCGATTAAATCACAATTTCACATTAGTACATACATGATATGAACATGAAACAAATTTTCTATGTAGCATTTTTAATTTTTTAATTTTCAAAGATCAGCTGTTTTGCATGTAAGCCTATGGAGCAGTCAAATTTGTATATAAACAGGACCGTTAGCTTCCTCAGTTGAGATAATTACATTTGACATTTTCGGGCCTTTTACAGCTGACTATACGGCATTGGTTTTGCTCATTGTTGGAGGCTTGTAGTAAGTTGTTAACTTCTATGTCATTTGCGATCAAACCACACTTTCATAATCTTATATACAAATCGTTGTTGCAACTCTAAAGATTGCTTGATATGCTATGGTTGTCCTTACAACTTCCTATTTCAACTTTTAGGTTATGGTAATTACCCGAAATTTAGATTTGTTTAGTTTTACTATTTGGTTCTTTTAATTGGTAAAAAAGTCCTCTATCTTTATCTGAGGATTTTGTTTGCTATAAAGATTAATGGTCAACTGTCTATAATGGGCGATCATAGTTTGTTCAACTCGGTTTTTTTTTTACAAACTAGGAAAATAGAAAGACGCCCACTAGTTTAAACAAGTTGTTACAGCAATTTACCAGAATAATATTGTGTATTACCATTTAATCTAAGCATGTTCAAATGATTAAATAGTAGGTTAAAATGGTAATCGGATAAACGGGTAATCCAAATCATTACACTAAACCAAATCAATGGAGGAATTCTTCATACACAGTATTTACCCCACAATGGAATGATAAAATGTGGATCTGTTATAAAACTATCAGGAAGTGAAAAGGACAAAACATGTATTCCACAATAGTGGCGTGTTTATGTTTCTGTGCGCTGACACCGTTGTCTGCACTTCCTGTTGGCTGTACTTACGATTCATCTCAAATTCTCTACACTTGTAGTGCAAGAAGTTGGTCTCTGCCTTTGGCTTACGCTGACTTTGACAGCGTAGAACCACAGCGGATAGTTTTGGAAGAACTATCTGGAACAATAGCAGCAAACACGTTTTCTGGATTCACGAGTATCAACACGGGAAACTTCGATTCAAAATATGTTCCAAGTCTTTATATGATATGCTATGCTAACTCTGATATAATCCTTGACAGCGCTGCGTTCACTGATTTCTCCTTTATTGACGAGGTTAAGATTATTGATTGTGGATTACTATCGATTCCATCGGACGTGTTTTCGGGGTTTGGCGATGTTAATTTGTTTCATATTACCGGTGGATCCATCACTAACATGCATCCCGATGGTTTCAAAGGACTAAATGTGAAAAAGATGGCACAATACAGTGATCCTCTCGGAGAATTCGCCATCATAAACTCACAAGTCGTAGGCAGTACAATGGCCACCGGGGCTCTGTTTAATTTGCTTGAAGTGGAGCGAGTGCGCCTTGAACGTGCACATTTAATGGTGCTGCAAGCTGACATGTTTTCTGCTCTGAAAAAGTTGAAGTATATTTCTCTAAATGACAACATAATGACCAAGCTTGAGGGTAATATGTTTACAGGTCTAGATGCCCTGTCTCACGTGGATTTGTACGGAATCAGTTGGTTCTGTACGTGTGGGTATCTCTGGTTCTTAGAGTATTCTAAAGAAAATAACATCACCATTGGCGGGGATATTGTTTGTCAAGACCCAGCTGATTATTTAAGTAAGTTCTCATTTTATTCTTCTATTTTCATGTATATACATATCAAAAAGAGAATGTTTTTTTTTTTATATTAATTTAGTAATTTTAAAAAGAGCCACGGCATAACGTCATGATAAACTGGTATCATTGTTTGTCTGAAGTTATAGAAGAAGTATGCCACAAGAAACTAACCATCAACCAGAACCTCATCCCAATAGGATTGCGATCGTCGGTAGCAAACTTCTGTCCATTTGGTAAAACCAATCTGGAACTATCGTATATCATGTGAAATGCGAATCCCCTCTTTCAAATATTCATATAAAAATTGGAAGATGTAGTATAATTGCCAATGAGACAACTCTCCATCAGACAACAAATGATATAGAAGTTAGAGGTCACCGTAGAATTCGTTTTTTTTTGGTCTACATATGATATTTGTGACGCAGTAGTGAAATAATTAAAATCGGCTATTAATGGTTTTTCATCGATCATTTTTCTATTTCAGACAAGAGAGCTACAACATACTACCAGAGCACGTGTGTCGAGTATATTGTGTGCGACGGTCAGATCGGTAAATATATTATTTGTTCTTCATGCCATGATACCGGAAACTACGTTTGTAATAGAGCATGTTTTAAAAATGTTAATTAATTTTAATATAAGTACAGACAATGCGAAAAAAACTATAATAGAAAAACAAAGGACTTGGGGTATCCCTCTATGACACTAAATCAGTACTTGCACAGCAAAAAAAAAACCAACACTCACCTCACTGCAACTTTAGACGACCTCTAGCACCATATTTGAAGAAAAAAAGTTCACCTCAGTAAATTTTGCACTATTATCAGAAGGTCACAAATTGTGAATTATATAATAACTATTGTGTGAAGTAAGTTTGATTTTCATATTTTTGAAGAATTGTTTTCAATAGAATATCATTTTGATGAAAAACAAATAGAAAGTATATTAGTTTGATTTGTACGGTTTGTTCTAATGCTGTACAAATTAGTTTGATTTGTACGGTTTGTTCTAATGCTGTACAAATTAGTTTGATTTGTACGGTTTGTTCTAATGCTGTACAAATTAGTTTGATTTTAACGGTTTGTTCTAATGCTGTGCTGCTACACCGCTGCATAAAGTAAGAGGACGTGGCATGATTATATCCACCCGTAACTTAACTACGTAATTAAATTTAGTTAACCAAACCAGGTATGGGGAAGGTTAGGAAAAACAGAAAACCAAAGATAGATAACCCAGGAATGCTGTATTCAACTTTAAAAGGAGAATATTTTTAATTGAATTCCAGTGAACGTAAGAATTGGCAATTACTATTTGTGTATATCCTTTCATTCTGAACATAGCTGTGATTTGAGGATAGTTCATCTTCAAGACAAGCGGTTCACATATTTGATTTTAATATAACTAGAAAACACCCTGTCATCTGATAAAGTCGCTATCAAAATCTTTCTGTTTTGATAAAAACTAATTGAAAGCTCAAAACACAATCATGTTATTTAATTTCGTACATTTTGTACCGCTACATAAACCAATGTTGTTTTACAAATCCTACTGTTGTATCTTCAGGTATAGCGATGGGCGAGAGTTGTATGACGCTGGTACATATGCTGACCTATGGCTTCACTCTCATTGTTTGTATTCTATCATGTGTAGCATTTGGTTTGACTGTCCATTCATATCGGAAAGCGAAAGCTGCCGGGCTACTTGAAAAAAATGAAGAACCAAGACAAGGCCGGAAGTTAAGTGGTTCTACTTGGAATAAGATCGATGATGATAGTTCAAAAAGAAAATCTGGCAGGGATCCAAATAGGAGACGCGATGAGAATCAATCAGAACGACGACAAGACAGACGAACACGCGAACCCTCTGATCGAAACGATGACAGACGAGCACGCGAACCATCTGATCGCTCAGAACGAAGGGTATCACAGAATATCCTAAGATCACCTAGGTCGGATCCGTCCATCCATAATTTTGATTTTTAGCTCTGTCTTTAAAATTAAACTGCTAAATAAGGATAGTCTTTGAAAATTAAAGCTTGACATAAAGCACTATGAAGCATTTGTTGTATATATATTAGTTAATACATATAAACCATGTTCGCTAAACATACGTGTTCTAAAATCACCATATGAATAAGATAAAAGTGACAGGGGTATAATGAGAGCTAGTAAATGACACAGGTACATTTAGCCAGAAACATCCTCAATGTATGTCGTATACTTAAGCTATGCTAATGAGCTATAGATGAATGATTGTCTCAGGCAATCTTATAGTTGATAACATCCACGTCATTTTGGTCTGTGGTGAATAATTGTCTCATTAGCGATCATATCGTTGATACTGCCTTCGTAATTATAGTCTGTGGTGGATAATTGTATCATTAGCGATTATATCGTTGATACTGTCTTCATCATTTTGGTCTGTGGTGGATAATTGTCTCATTAGCGATCATATCGTTGATACTGTCTTCATCATTTTGGTCTGTGTTGGATATTTGTCTCATTAGCGATCATATCGTTGATACTGCCTTCGTAATTATGGTCTGTGGTGGATAATTGTCTCATTAGCGATCATATCGTTGATAATGCCTTCGTAATTATAGTCTGTGGTGGATAATTGTATCATTAGCGATTATATCGTTGATACTGCCTTCGTCATTTTGGTCTGTGTTGGATATTTGTATCATTAGCGATCATATCGTTGGAACTGCCTTCCTAATTATGGTCTGTGGTTGATAATTGTCTCATTGGCGATCATATCGTTGATACTGCCTTCGTTATTTTGGTCTGTGCTGAATAATTGTCCCATAAGCGATCATATCGTTGATACTGCCTTCGTCATTTTGGTCTGTGGTGGATACCTGTCTTATTACCGATCATATCGTTGATACTGCCTTCGTCATTTTGGTCTGTGCTGGATAATTGTCCCATAAGCGATCATATCGTTGATACTTCCTTCGTTATTTTGGTCTGTGGTGGATACCTGTCTTATTACCGATCATATCGTTGATACTACCTTCGTCATTTTGGTCTGTGGTGGATAATTGTCTCATAAGCGATCATATCGTTGATACTGCCTTCTTCATTTTGGTCTGTGTTGGATAATTGTCTCATTAGCGATCATATCGTTGATACTGCCTTCGTAATTATGGTCTGTGGTTGATAGTTGTCTCATTAGCGATCATATCGTTGATACTGCCTTCGTAATTATAGTCTGTGGTGGATAATTGTATCATTAGCGATCATATCGTTGGAACTGCCTTCGTAATTATGGTCTGTGGTTTATAATTGTCTCATTAGCGATCATATCGTTTATACTGCCTTCGTTACTATGGTCTGTAGTGGATAACTGTCTCATTAGCGATCATATCGTTGATACTGCCTTTGTTATTTTGGTCTGTGATGGATAATTGTCTCATTAGCGATCATATCGTTGATACTGCTTTCGTCATTTTGGTCTGTGGTGGATAATTGTCTCATAGGCGATCATATCGTTGGTACTGCCTTCGTCATTTTGGTCTGTGGTGGATTCCTGTCTCATCACCGATCATATCGTTGATACTGCCTTCGTCATTTTGGTCTATGGTGCATAATTGTATCATTAGCGATCATATCGTTGGAACTGCCTTCGTAATTATGGTCTGTAGTGGATAATTGTCTCATTAGCGATCATATCGTTGATACTGCCTTCGTTATTTTGGTTTGTGGTGGATAATTGTCTCATTAGCGATCATATCGTTGGTACTGCCTTCGTCATTTTGGTCTGTGGTGGGTACCTGTCTCATTACCAATCATATCGTTGATACTGCCTTCGTCATTTTGGGCTGTGGTGGATAATTGTCTCATAAGCGATCATATCGTTGATACTGCCTGTGTCATTTTGGTCTGTGGTGGATAATTGTCTCATTAGCGATCATATCGTTGATACTGCCTTCGTAATTATGGTCTGTGGTGGATAATTGTCTCATTAGCGATCATATCGTTGATACTGCCTTCGTAATTATAGTCTGTGGTGGATAATTGTCTCATTAGCGATCATATCGTTGATACTGCCTTCGTAATTATAATCTGTGGTGGATAATTGTCTCATTAGAGATCATATCGTTGATACTCCCGTCGTTATTTTGGTCTGTGGTGGATAATTGTCTCATTAGCGATCATATCGTTGATACTGCCTTCGTCATTTTGGTCTGTGGTGGATACCTGTCTTATTACCGATCATATCGTTGATACTGCCTTCGTCATTTTGGTCTGTGCTGGATAATTGTCCCATAAGCGATCATATCGTTGATACTGCCTTCGTCATTTTGGTCTGTGGTGGATACCTGTCTTATTACCGATCATATCGTTGATACTGCCTTCGTCATTTTGGTCTGTGGTGGATAATTGTCTCATAAGCGATCATATCGTTGATACTGCCTTCTTCATTTTGGTCTGTGGTGGATAATTGTCTCATTAGCGATCATATCGTTGATACTGCCTTCGTAATTATGGTCTGTGGTTGATAATTGTCTCATTAGCGATCATATCGTTGATACTGCCTTCGTCATTTTGGTCTGTGGTGGATAATTGTATCATTAGCGATCATATCGTTGGAACTGCCTTCGTAATTATGGTCTGTGGTTTATAATTGTCTCATTAGCGATCATATCGTTTATACTGCCTTCGTTATTATGGTCTGTAGTGGATAACTGTCTCATTAGCGATCATATCGTTGATACTGCCTTCGTTATTTTGGTCTGTGATGGATAATTGTCTCATTAGCGATCATATCGTTGATACTGCTTTCGTCATTTTGGTCTGTGGTGGATAATTGTCTCATAGGCGATCATATCGTTGATACTGCCTTCGTCATTTTGGTCTGTGGTGGATTCCTGTCTCATCACCGATCATATCGTTGATACTGCCTTCGTCATTTTGGTCTATGGTGCATAATTGTATCATTAGCGATCATATCGTTGATACTGCCTTCGTCATTTTGGTCTGTGGTGGATAATTGTATCATTAGCGATCATATCGTTGGAACTGCCTTCGTAATTATGGTCTGTGGTTTATAATTGTCTCATTAGCGATCATATCGTTTATACTGCCTTCGTAATTATGGTCTGTAGTGGATAATTGTCGCATTAGCGATCATATCGTTGATACTGTCTTCGTTATTTTGGTTTGTGGTGGATAATTGTCTCATTAGCGATCATATCGTTGGTACTGCCTTCGTCATTTTGGTCTGTGGTGGGTACCTGTCTCATTACCAATCATATCGTTGATACTGCTTTCGTCATTTTGGTCTGTGCTGGATAATTGTCCCATAAGCGATCATATCGTTGATACTGCCTTCGTCATTTTGGTCTGTGGTGGATACCTGTCTTATTACCGATCATATCGTTGATACTGCCTTCGTCATTTTGGTCTGTGGTGGATAATTGTCTCATAAGCGATCATATCGTTGATACTGCCTTCTTCATTTTGGTCTGTGGTGGATAATTGTCTCATTAGCGATCATATCGTTGATACTGCCTTCGTAATTATGGTCTGTGGTTGATAATTGTCTCATTAGCGATCATATCGTTGATACTGCCTTCGTCATTTTGGTCTGTGGTGGATAATTGTATCATTAGCGATCATATCGTTGGAACTGCCTTAGTAATTATGGTCTGTGGTTTATAATTGTCTCATTAGCGATCATATCGTTTATACTGCCTTCGTTATTATGGTCTGTAGTGGATAACTGTCTCATTAGCGATAATATCGTTGATACTGCCTTCGTTATTTTGGTCTGTGATGGATAATTGTCTCATTAGCGATCATATCGTTGATACTGCTTTCGTCATTTTGGTCTGTGGTGGATAATTGTCTCATAGGCGATCATATCGTTGGTACTGCCTCCGTCATTTTGGTCTGTGGTGGATTCCTGTCTCATCACCGATCATATCGTTGATACTGCCTTCGTCATTTTGGTCTATGGTGCATAATTGTATCATTAGCGATCATATCGTTGGAACTGCCTTCGTAATTATGGTCTGTAGTGGATAATTGTCTCATTAGCGATCATATCGTTGATACTGCCTTCGTTATTTTGGTTTGTGGTGGATAATTGTCTCATTAGCGATCATATCGTTGGTACTGCCTTCGTCATTTTGGTCTGTGGTGGGTACCTGTCTCATTACCAATCATATCGTTGATACTGCCTTCGTCATTTTGGGCTGTGGTGGATAATTGTCTCATAAGCGATCATATCGTTGATACTGCCTGTGTCATTTTGGTCTGTGGTGGATAATTGTCTCATTAGCGATCATATCGTTGATACTGCCTTCGTAATTATAGTCTGTGGTGGATAATTGTCTCATTAGCGATCATATCGTTGATACTGCCTTCGTAATTATAATCTGTGGTGGATAATTGTCTCATTAGCGATCATATCGTTGAAACTGCCTTCGTCATTTTGGTCTGTGGTGAATAATTGTATCATTAGCGATCATATCGTTGGAACTGCCTTCGTAATTAGGGTCTGTGGTTGATAATTGTCTCATTAGCGATCATATCGTTGATACTGCCTTCGTAATTATGGTCTGTGGTGGATAATTGTCTCATTAGCGATCATATCGTTGATACTGCCTTCGTCATTTTGGTCTGTGGTGGATAATTGTCTCATTAGGGATCATATCGTTGATACTGCCTTCGTCATTTTGGTCTGTGGTTGATAATTGTCTCATTAGCGATCATATTGTTGGTACTGCCTTCGTTATTATGGTCTGTTGTGGATAATTGTCTCATTAGCGATCATATTGTTGATACTGCCTTCGTCATTTTGGTCTGTTGTGGATAATTGTCTCATTAGCGATCATATCGTTGATACTGCCTTCGTCATTTTGATCTGTGGTGGATAATTGTCTCAGATAATCTTAAATTATAATAGTTGATACCGTCTTTGTCATATATTCAACGCCAAGAAATGTACACAAGTCACACAAAAAAAGCATGAGAGAAATGTAGACGATGCAGAGTTAAAGGAGAGCAACCAAACCTCATATACACATAAAACATGATCAGACGAATACACATAAAACATGATCAATCGAATATACATAAAAAATGATCAATCGAATATACATAAAAATGATCTGACGAATACACACAAAACATGGTCAGACTAATACACATAAAAAGTAAAATCACAAAAATACTGAACTTAGAGGAAAATCTAAACGGAAAGTCCATAATCACATGGCAAAATCAAATAACAAAACATATCAAAACGAATGAACAAGAACTGTGGATTAAACCTAGGTTTATAGCGCTAACCCTCTCACTTTGATGACAAGTCTCATCAAATTCCGTTATATTTACAATGATGCGTTAACTAAACAGACATAATAAATAAAATAGTCAAAATATTGGTACAGTAGTTATCATCGTGTAACAATTTTAAAAGGAACAATTTAACAGAACACAAAAACATCTATTTCCAAACACATTCATTGATTCGCGTGTCTGACGTCAGAAAATTGTATACGTCACATATATTTGTCGTTCAATGTACAGACCTTCTAAAATTCAAACTGACCACACGCACGATACACGCACGGTGAATGCACGATACACGCACGGTACACGCACGATACACGATACACGCACGATGAGCGATGAGCGTTACACGGAGGATTAACGCAAAATGAATGATGAATGATGAACGCACGATACACGCACGATGCACGATGAATGATAAATACACGATACACGCACGATACACGCACGTTGAATGATTCATTGACGACTGAACAGCGAACGCTTTTTACACGATTCTCAAAGCTATTTTATTTAGAATAGTATTTAAAATTGATATGCATTTTCATTAAAGGCAATACTTGTAGCTGTTTTGCCGATACCAGCATAATAGATAATATGCTATTTTGCCAGCTCAGATTCAAATAACGTAATTAAAGTCGGCTATTTTATAGGCACCGGAAATATTTGTAAACTTGGACAGAAGCTCATAACAATCAAAATATAGTGTCTTGATTTTGTTCAGCCTCACCCTGAGAGTTCAAGTTTACGGCAAACGAAGGCGAGACATTGTGTTCCGCGAAGCCCTTACTAATTTTATTTCATACAGTTAAAAATCTAAATTTTATTTTTATGCATGCAATGTCCGACGCATTACATCTACAGAGAGTGACTGGTTCTAGAAATTATTTCAACTAACATGTTGATATAATTGATTGCAATAAATGAATGATCTATGTATTTTTATTTTCATGTTATATATTTTTTCACTTTGACGGATACATTTTATAAACGATTATATATGTATATATCTAAAAAAACATTGTAAGCTGTTTTCGTATTCACTACAAGCATAGCAGAAATTATTTGATTCTTTTATGTTAACATTCACTGCAATTTTTTGTAGTTCTGTACATATATACTTATCAACAGGATATATTAGGTTATAATTTCACCAATAAATGAGTAGTTGAACAATCTTTAGAACGTGTCAGTTTTTCCTTGGTATTGCCGAAAATCAGTGATCCGACTGACACGAGCGACCTGATTAAACAATCATAATTTCTTTTTTTAATGTAAGTTACAAAGTTCCTTATTTTATTCATTGTTATCAGAATCGTATGTGTTAATTGAGAGCAAAAGATATTATTTTGTCAGAAAAATTTGATTCGTACAAATTAATTAGAACTACCTAAGAACATGACATTTACTAAATAATTAGAAAATTTAAACATTTGTAATACCAAATACTTCATTATATACTTCTGAAACGACTTTTCGTCCTGAATATGCATGAAATTTTTGCCACTGGACGTTTAAACAACCACTGAATAATCAATTTATCAAATTTTGCTCTCAGTAAAAATGACTTAAACAATATAAGACACAATTGGTGTCTGTTGTTTGTTTGTACAGTAAACATACTGAATGTGTTTATATTCCTTATACAATTTCAAGTATGTAAGAAAATTCATACATATTTTCAAACATCTTGACACTTCAAATTTCTAGGAGGTGAGATTCACGGGGTTTTACCTAAAACTTTTTGGGAAAATGCAATTTTTAATTCCAATTTGAAACCAAACGGTAATAGATATCCCAAGGTTTTTTTTTAAATGCATGTCTAATTTGATAAGGAGATTTGAAAAATCTACCTCAATGGTAGTTGAAATTATTCAGTGCAGTCATTTTGTGTCCGTCGTTGTCTTTCATACATATCAATGAATTGGTGTATCCACTGTTTGCTGTTCGTAATCTGTTGTTTATGGCAGTCAGGCCTCGCGATCGGTGTCCAAAATTTAAGCTCCCTATAAAAGTAAATTAATGATCATTTATAGGGGAGGGGCTATTTTTCTCGATGCAAACATTATTTTCCTTCCTGAAAAAAAAACAGCTTAACGATTTTCTATATTTTTTCATTAAATCATAAACCGATGCATATTAAATGATTTTTTTTAAATTCAAAAACATATTTTTATGGTAAATATATCTAAATGTCTGGGTAATTTTCCTCTCTAAATAATTATTTTGTTCATTTTTTAAGGTAATAGTGTTATCAGTTATGTAATTTGACACGTGTCTTATAGTTCAGTGATTTTCGGAAAAATTAACGAAAACCGGCACAGGCATTGTTCAATTATTATCAGTGATCTTTTATTGATTAAATTTGAATGTATGCATTGAATATCAATCTCTATCTAGATAAGAAATTTGTTTACATTGCACATCACTCTTTTAGTCCTTATTAGCATATTATAACATATTAGTGCACTTAGGAGTCCTTAGCCGTGTTTAGACGCACCATTTTCTGCTCTTTGGTTGGATTGTTGTCTCTTTGACACATTCTTCATTCCTCCATTTTATTCAATTAGTTGTGATTCTCTTTATCTCTCTTTAATCTTTTTGCAGACAAAAACAATTCGCAGAATTAATCTAAAATAGTAGACATTAAACTCTTTCTTCTAAAAACATTTAGCATTTTAACATTTTTTTCGAGATTTAACCATTAGCTTAAGAGCATATGTCCATTCTTTTTTTTAGAAATTTGGCTTGATACCGTATGGAGATTTTTGTTCCAACTATTATGAAGAAATTAACAACTATTTTTAACTAGATAAATATTCAACAAAAATACCGTTTTTTCTTAAATCAATTTCTTTTAACAAAAATCAATTATTAATAAAGAATTGTTACACAAATGTAGTAAGAACCCAATTTTGTAACGTTGATATTCCTTATCTCTTTACCGAAATCTGCATATCTTTATATTTTGAAACATAAAATGTTAAGGGTGTCTGCTCAAAGGACAGAAATGTCCAAGAAACCGAAATATTAAGTAAATGTCGAATAATTCAAACCCAGTTGTCTTTTAAATTTTGCACATGAAGATATAATTTTAAGCACATATACACATGTACAAATTGATTTTGTAAAAAAATATCTCTGTCGGTGGTCTAAAACTGTATCGCATGCCCATAAATGTCCTAAATCGTTAAATGTTAGATCATGAGGGTCTGAATGGGGATTCAGTATTTCTGTGTTCTATATTTTTAGGCAATTTGTTTTATAATTCGTTTTACCTTTTGCCGATCAATCTTTATTCCATATATTCTAGTATCTCATCATTTTCTTTTCTATTTGTCTAGTTATTTTTTGTATTCTTTATTTTTTGTCTATAGTTTCTTTCTATAAACCCCCATTCACACCCTCATGTATAATGGAAGACGATAAACATTTTAGTATACATACCACCCGTTGTCACTTTCACCTGACATACAAATCACATATTGTTATTACGGCCCGTTATTTACACCTGGACACAGGCCTTATATAATAAATATATTACGTAATAATAACGGATATAGTAAATTTAGTAGAATATAACGGGTCCGTAGAAATACCGCAAAGGACCTCCTTAGTGCACTAAGAACAAAAATGTGCACTAAGGACCTGATGGAATGATACAACGGCCACAAAGGACATGGCATATAGAAATATACTTTGAAAAACTTCATAATTTCAAATTTCATAATCATAACTTTTGTAATTAGAAAGTTATTTAATGTTTTATCGACACGCGCCTCAATCAGTTGATTGTCACCTGTGTAATCGATAGAAATTCATGTTCACTCAACCTTGACCCGTTTATAATCCACTTATAAACTGATTAAACATGTATACGGTATTTGGTGTTCTGTGTTTGTTGTTACTGTCGTGTTTATTTTGTATTTCTGTCTGTTTTATTTTTCACTTCTATGTAATAGCGTATTTTCTACTTTTATTAATTGATTTTTCATTTTAATTTTTTTTGCTTGTTTTTAAAGTTGATTTTTTGTTGATCTCTAGTAAATTAATATATACGGATATTTAAAAAAAGTTAAAACATCACTGTCATGTATATTTTTGTTAACAAACACATAAGAAAACAAATAATTCAAAATATAACAGTTTATTACATTTTTGAAATATAACAGTTTATGCCATTTTTAAAATATAACAGTTTATGACATTTTTAAAACATAACACTTCATGACATTTAAAAAATATAACAGTTTATAACATAGTTTTTAAATTAATTTATATTGATATACATATTTACATATATAGATACACTATGTAACAGTCAAGTACAATCATTTGGCAAACCGCGGCATTGTTCTTGCAGCTGCACTTTTTGGTCTATGTCGTTGACCTGGCTTACGAGCTAGACGCTTCACATTGGGAATGACGAGTTTCCCATTTGATGAGAAATTCATTTTGTCTGTTAAGGTCTTGTGCGCTAGTACCTTTTTGTACAATTTATCTTTTTCTTCGGGAGTTTTTGTGCCCCATATATAAGGAGAAGTGTAGAATTTTTGAAAATATTCGGATAGTTCGTAGTTTCCTTGACCATATATCGATCGCCTTATGTCAATAAAATGAAGTTTTGTTATGTCGAATATCTTGGTCAGTAATTCTGGCAGAATCTGCGGCTTCCAGTCTGTTGCAATTTTAAATCTGTGGTTCATGAGTGGTAAGTATAATATGAGGCGTCCCAGTGAAAAAATACCGGACCAACAAATATAGGAAGATCCGTGCAATGGGAAAGCCGTCAGCACCTGACCGTCGGGTGTTAACCCCGTCATGCCATGCCTACTTGCAAAGATACAAGCAAACCCGTCCTTCATTTAGTAAAAGTAGAAGTTGAAGTACTTGTATAATTGTACCCTGAAGAGTCGGTTTGATAGTACCCTTCCCGTGGATCTAGCATAACTCCGCTCAAGGCAGGGTATGGCGAATTGAGTTTATAAATATATAAAGCGTGTGTATGTTCTTGAAAAGATTTTGTTCGCCACCAGCTTATCAAAGTGCACAATCCGTGCAAAGTTTTTACTTATAGTATTGTTAATAATGGTGTCACAATCGTCTGATTAAAAATGAATTGCTCCCGTAAATTTTGTTTTATTAAAATACATTTTGGAAGTTAACGTTTTTTTGTATTCTTGAAATATACATTTTACACGTGCAATAGCTATTCAACTAATATTAATATAAAAAAGAAGATGTGGTATGATTGCCATATATATTTTTTTACAGTATTTTTTAAATGCATTAGTGTTTATATTTATAACATTAAATTTTCTAATCATACAAAATATTTTACCTTTGGTATTTAAATGCATTAGTATTATATTTATAGCATTAAATTTTATAATCATACAAAATTCGCATATAGAGGAGAATAACAATTAATTCATAATCTTGCTGTACTATATATACAACGAATTTTATATATTGAACCAAAAGTTAACTTGAAAATGAACTTCAACAACATTGTGAATATATTGGTTTCTCAAATGTCTATTACATTGTAAAAGAAAATGGTCTTCATCTTCAAATGATCAAATAAAGATGAATTGTAAAAAAAGGCATTGACATCAGCAAGGATTTGTATAGTAAGACTTACTATACAAATCCTTGACATCAGTAATAAAAGTATTTTTCATAGTACACAGTTATGATTATTCTCTTTTTGAAAAATAAAAAAAAACGGTATGTTATTTCATAAAATAGTATTTACCTCTTGAAGTCTTTCTATTACACGTTTGTAATCGGGTTTTGAAGAACCCCACGGACGCCACATTTTTTATTCTCAGATATCTTTCAAGGTATAATAATAGATGTAAACTCTTGTGTTGTAAATAAGAAATGAAATCTCAGAAGCATTTTTTTTTTCTCAATTTGTATCTCAAAATTGGCTTCTTTAAAAAAAAAAAAAAGAGGTTTATTTAACAATTTCCTTTAAAACAAAATAAAACAAAGGCAAAGTAAACACAAAATTCAATTTTTAATTTTTCTTTCATCATTTGAAATGATCTGAAATTATACCACGCCAGAGACACCGTTAGGTTTATTCAAAAACTACCATTAACTAATCAATTAGTAACGATCAAAAGATAATTGTTTATTCGATAAGGTTGATTGGACATGATGATTGGGAACTTGCAATAAGCCGTTGGTCACGTGTCGAATGGCACGCTGATTAAAGATCATTGAAAAGTCATTTAACTTCAAAACTACAAAAGCTATTAATACCAAACTTTAAAATTATGAGTTATATACTTATATCTTCTTATATCCATGTTCTTTGTGGGCCTAGCGTATTGTTTTAGTGTCCTTAGTGCAAAAACTTTCTCCTTAGTGCACTAAGAAGTCCTTTGCGGTATTTCTACGCACCGGAATATAACATGTATCATCGCACTGACTTCTTAAATGTATTTTGAACTGACAATTGTAAATAGTATTTTTAGTTATTTTAAAACTAAGAATGAAAATCGGGAATGTGTCAAAGAGACAACAACCCGAAAAGAACAATTGACAGCCGAAGGCCACCAGTTATATTTGCTAATGTTTTAGTTTCGAATAAGGCAAAAGCCATTGTATTTTCAGAAAATCTCTAAACGGATAATGAGAGTTTAGTGACCTTGACTTGCTAACAGCACTGTCTCTAAACATTGTCGAATTTAAGAGCCTGTATCAATTAAGGGATATGCTACCTAGCTTTTGTTGTTTACAAAAATATACATTTCTTTATATTTATACCAAAATTGAGTTCAAGGCAGTATTTTGTCGAAGAGAACTATTACCCAAAGTGCAACATGCGAGAAGAAGTTTTATTTCCCTTATAGTTTTTAGTCCTGTGACTAATCTTTCAAGGTTACGTCACGGAAATATATCTTAAATGAAAAGGTGCAACTGGGTGCATCCCTCAAAAAAAAAATTTTAAAAATCTAAATATATAAAATGACGGGTATTCGTCAATCAGACAGCAATCCAAGAATAAGAGGTTTAAGCATATATGTACCCCGCGCTGGTATCAACTTACTGAGTTGTGAGTAAAATTCAATATACATGTAGGACTGTGAAACGGGAATACACGAAAGATTTGTTTTTTATACGTACGATTGAGTATCATTCCCTAAATACATACGGGTCCACAAACTATTCTTATGATTATATAATGGTAAATGAGGATCTCATTAGAGGAACAAATTAAGTAACGATACATGTAGAAGCAAGAATAATTTCCACTTGCAAAACATCAAATAGGACGATCTTTCAATAAGAACGCAGCAACTTGAACTATAACACCCATAGGCAATAACACTATAGTAAATGCTAAAATATACTGACATTGAAACAAATATACTGCTCATAATAATTGCACATATGTAGACTTTAATTAAGATATCCCGTGTTTTATAAAACATCGCACTCCATTGCGCCAAAGTCTGCTGGTCTGCGCCGAAGTGTGCTGAGCTATTATTTCATTATTCAACCCAATGTAACGCAAAACGAAAAATACCGTTTTGAGCTATAAAACAAAGGCAACCCTTTATACTAGTCAAAAATTGCTGGGTCTTGATAGATGCATACGAAACTTCAATTAATTGTTTGTATTTTATTATATCCGATAAAAATGAACAAAAATTGGATAAAAACTACCATTTTTTTCTATGAAACAAAATTTATCCTTATTGGAGTCTTTGTCATATGGATTCATAAAAGACAAAAAATCTCCTCAGTAACAGAACAAAAAACACCCCATGGTAAAAAAAACACGGGTGCGTCTAAAGGAGTCCTTAGTGCACTAAGAACTTTTAACATGCCACTAAGGACTAGATGGGATTCTGTTACATGTAATTTCTTTTCATATTATGGTATATATCGATATTTAATGCAAATTTTATAGAAAAGTAATAATAAATAAACAAGATATTCAACATTATCAAGACACGCGCCTGTTTTTCTTTGATATGCCGAAAATCAACGAACCGTCTTACACGTGTCAAATTACATAACTGATGACACGGGAATCCTCCTACGTTTAATCGACAAGATCGGTAAAGTTGGAATCTTATAAATGAATAATTCTTGAAAAAAAAAATCAGAACGAAGAAGTATTTTCTCAAGTGTATTTTGAAATCATTTCAAGTAAATGATAAATTTGTCAACAGAGTAATAGTTCTAATGTCGGTTTTTCAAAGACCGCATACAAATTTTGCGTTCGTATATTGGTATCACTTTGTCGTCGTCCGTCGTCAGCTTGACTTCTTCGTGGAGCGTTTTCAAAAATTGATGTATACTTTGTTGTTTCCAGTTAATCGCCATTTTGAATACGTGTTTTATAGATTTGCAAATGATACTTGTCCACACATGAACATGTTGAAGCTGGTTACGAGGTTTCAATACATATTCGTACAATCGTTCTTAAAGTTTTTGAAAATACATGTTGAAGTTTTGATAACAAGAAAAAGATGTGGTATGATTTGGGATGAGACAACTCATCGCAAAAAATAAAATGACACAGAAGTTTTCACCATAAGTCACCCCACGGCCTTCAACAGTGAGTAATGAACACACCACAGTAATTATTTCATAAATTATCTCATACAATATGTTAAACAGACAATTTGTTAAAAAAATCGTAAAGGTTCCGCGGAACCCAGTGTCTCGCCTATTCTTTCTGTTAATCGCATGCTCAACAACAATGAGGAAATAAATCAATAAAATATTCCTGTTGATACTATCTTTTGATTGAAAAAAGCTTCTGTCCAAGTTTGGTAAAAACCCAGGACAGTTTATGAATCTAATAAATGTTTTAAAACTTCCTGATACTATCTTATGATTATTAACAAGCTTCTGTCCAAGTTTTATAGAAATCCAGGATAGTTTCAGAAACGGTCATTAAAATTTCAAAGACCCCGACGGAATGTAGTCTCGCTTAGTCTCGCTTTTTCGACTAAAGTCGAAGACTCGACAAAAAACATACAAATCAGATTTCTTTTGACATACGGGCGCACTACGCTTTTTTATACGCCCGTCAACATTTTGACGGGACGTTTTATGGTATACAAATGTCCGTCCGTCCGCATGTCGCACTGTAACTTGAAAACCGCTTATCCATTTCATGAAACTTAACATAGTTGTTCCTTATGATGGTTTTCGGAATTTACTCATATTTTTAGTGAAACCATTTGTATTTACACGCATCTTTGTCGGAATTAAAATAAAAACAAAACACTTATAAATATATATATATTCCTTTTGTCTCCGTATATCTTACATAAACATTTTAATAAGCTGACCTCACTCTTATTTATAAGTTGGCGCACATCAAAGTCGTGCTCCTATGGCAAACAATTTTGTAGCAAAAGAAATAAAACAATTTTGTTGCAAAAGAAATAAAACAATTTTGTTGCAAAAGAAATAAAACAACAGCAAAATTATTTGTCCTTTTCATCATTTTAAATAAGAACAACACATTTAATTATAAATATTTGAAGCATAAATCTTTTCGATACAATTGTTTTAAATCACTTAAAATAAAATAGATCGTCATTGTTTAATCAGTTGCTATATATATATATGTTATTTGGCACGTGTCAAACGGTTCATTGATTTTCGGAATATCAAAGAAAAACCGGCACGTGTCTAAATAATGTTGAATATTTCGTTTATTTTTCTGTAAAATTTGAAATTTATGCATAAAATATCAATCTCTATCATGATATATAAAAATAATACATATAACAGCACTCCTTCTAGTCCTTAGCGGCATTGTATAGTCAAAGTCTTAGTGCACTAAGGATTCCTTAGCAGTGTTTAGACGTACCGATAAAAAAACAACATCCGTCATTCTTTAATAATCATAGAAGGTTAACAACTAGTCTGTTTCCCGGCCGTTATTGAAATTCTTGACAATACCTTAATATATGTATGTTCCGAATGCATACTGAATGTTTACGGAGGGGACCAACCTAGTCAATAACAACGTACTATTGTAAATTATTTTTCGGTTATAATCTTTTAGACATACATTAAAAACGGTGTCATTGATAGGCAACCATGAACACAATAAAAAATGAATCCGTGAAAGTGTTCCATGTTTATTCCATTCAAGTAAAGACTTGTTATGATAATACCATATATTTAACTAATTTATAAAATCAAAAAAAAAAAAAAAAAAAAAACAACAATAAAACAAGATTATATCTTAAACTTGTAAATCCAATTTCAAGTTTTAAAAGTTCCTCAATTTAAAATAATACATGATGTATTTGCGTGATCTTATATTTGTTTAATTAAAATAATGCCTTCAAATACATATAATGTTTATTTTTATTCAATTTTCCACAAAACATTTTAGCTTAGTTTAAATGAAATTCAGAAAAGAGAATTCAAACACTCAGTTTAATTTGTTAATTCATATTTGACATTTAACATTTTAATCCGCAATCCACATTTACCCGACAATCTTGTTTATTGTATTTTCTCAATGAAATAACATAACGTGCAAGTGACCATCAGAAACTAAGACAAAAATGATATTTATAAAGGTATTTATCAAAACTTAAATATTTGAAAATATCTTAGTAGCATAGGAATTTGCCAAACAAGCGAAGAATTATAATCTACCTAGGATTTACAACCAAACATTTTTGTATAGTTTCTTTTCAATAAAATATTGTTGGTGTTTTTGGCGACTATAGCAGCAACATTGCCGTTATTAAATAAAAATATAAAATTTTCGCTATCTGATAATTATAGCCGCGGGTTAAAATGTTCATTAAAATGTATAATATTTGTCTTAAAACTACATATAATGGGCATTTAAGAATGACATGAAGTTCATCTTCAATAGTAGAGCTACAACACATGTCATCTCGTGGACTACTTTTGTTTCATACTTTCCAGTTTCTATTTTTTTAGTGGAGCTACCCCACATTTAAATTTTGCAAAAACACATCTGTTTTTAATTGACAGAATATTTTTAACAAATAACAGTTGGCCAGCAGTATATTTTTAAGTCCATTTTCGCTCAGTTGAATAGAAATTCCAATTTTAGCTCTTCTGTCGTAGAAATTTCAATATAATGTTATTGTTTGTACGTACAACATGTATCGTTATATGAAAATGTGTCAGTCCCAGCCAAGATTCACCGAATAACCACAAAATATTTACAGATGTAAAAATATTTACACAAAAAGTCATGAATCTGTATGAACGTTATGTACGATGAAGTTAATTAAGTGTCTACAAGAAAGTAAGTATGACTGTACATTTTATTTAAATTATTTATATACATATACTTTAACCGTGAGAAAAAATATAAGCTTTGGTGAGCTCTATACTATAATATAAAAACCGCAATGTATGAACGTTACACAATTAGAGATGAACGTTTCACAAATGCACGTTATCTGATCTACACAATTATACACGATTGACGAACGCACGATACACGGTTATAAGAATGAATGATTGATGAACGCACGATACACGCACGATACACGGTTAAGAATGAATGATTGATGAGCGCACGATACACACACGATACACGCACGATACACGATTAAGAATACACGATGCACGCACGTTACACGGAAAATACACGGAACGATGAATGATGAACGCACGATTGGTACACGCACGATACACGCACGATGCACGCACGCAACACGCACGATACACGATGAACGCACGGAATAATGGTCAGTTTGAATTTTAGAAGGTCTGTATATACAAACAATTTAAAAATTTCACATAGGCAATGTTAGCATACAGGGTTAAAAAATCAAAAGTATACGTAAGAATCAATTTCAGAAATAGACCGAAATTCAAAATAGTACAAAAGTTGTATAGAATTTATAAGAATCCACAAATAGTTCATTCCGCTACGCGATTGAATAATGTTGACGTTTGTGGTTCAACGTATTTTGTCATTTATAATAGAACTATATCATAATGACATGAAATAGAATAATATTATACTGACGGGATCTTTTAAAGTACAGAGTCACGTTATAAGAACCAAAGAAATACAAAAAGTCGCATATACAAAACACACCAGTAAAAAATGAAAGACAATACAAACACATTGGCGGGATGTATAAGTACCGAGCCACGCTAAATGGATGGTTAATCGATAAAATATCATACATGGCCAAACGTATGCAAATAAAACATAGCCAAACGAAAATCATAAAATTGAGAAAGGAAATGGGGAATGTGTCAAAGCGACAACAACCCGACCATAGAGCAGACAACAGCCGAAGGCCACCAATGGGTCTTCAAGGTATCGAGAATTCCCGCACCCGTAGGTGTCCTTCAGCTGGCCCCTAAAAATATGTATACTAGTACAGTGATAATGGACGTCATACTAAACTCCGAATCATACACAAGAAACTAAAACGAAAACCATACAAGACTAACAAAGGCCAGAGGCTCCTGACTTGGGACAGGCGCAAACTTGCGGCGGGGTTAAAGGGAAATTCCGCGATTTTTTACTTATCATCTAATTATGTTCATCTTAACATAAAAAACACATTTGCAAAGTTTTAAATTTATATTCCTTCTAATAACGGAGAAAATCAAGTATTTGTAACTTTTTTGGTTGAATTCTCGAGTGGGTCGTGACGTATTAGCCCGATTTATTGAATTCTGGGAAAAAATAAAATCTGTTTAACTCTTATAGCTTATCGACAATATACGTAATTAAAAGCGCACAGCTGACGAATGGTCGTAGTTATTAACCACAATATAAGAATGAACGAAAATGAATATGCATATACCGTTTTGTATTGATTGAATTAAACTCCTATAAAATTATCTCTAGTAAATGTTTTTGAATAAATTTAATTAATTATTGTTGAGATTTTTTTCATAAAATATTTATTGAACATTTTTACTGATATTGAACTGAAAATATTTCAGTTCTATTTACCGTTATTGTTTTGATAATCATTTCAATGCAACTAATGTGTGAGCAGAGTGTGTATATTATTTTGTAAAGGTCACTGTATATTTCTCGGCTTGAGGTCAATTCGTTTACCTTGTAGCTATTTAGCCGCAGGTGTGAGTTCAAGCGTACACAGGTATAAATGTTGTTATTTGGAAAGGATAAACAGAAAGGATTAGAAAGAGTATGCTGTCACGATGTTAATACACTAAGATTTAATACACGATGAGAATAAAGATACAATAATTAAATTGTGTAAATTAATTGAAAATAAAATTTAGATTCGTAATTCCGAAAGTGTATAAAATAAAAGGAAACAATTTTTGATTACTTTCTTAGCGGCAATTGGCGTAAAGATTCAAATATGAAGCAAACAATAGTAGTTTTAATCTTTAATAAAAACTAAATGCAATATTACCCAATTTGATATACCATTGTACATCTGTTTGATATCATTGACTTTACCGGAATTTCTTAACTTGTATTCAAATCTGGCTGTGTTTAAATGCTAATAAAACTATTGCAATTTTAAAGTTTTTAATTGACAAAAAAATACAACATACAACATGCATGATTTTTTTTAGTTTCTTTTTAACATTTTATTCTTACATAATTAAATTCATTTGACAATCATTTACACGAACTTTTTGTGAAAAGAATACCAATTATCTAAGCTAAGGCATTATTTCTTTTGAGGATTTTTGAGGGGTTTTTTTTAAATTCTATGATAATATTTGTGCAATGTTGAACATGATAGCCGTCATTAATCCAAATAAGTAATACAGTAGTTGTAATAAAAGTTATATTTTAGTCATGCATAACTGATATTGACGAATTTAGAATAGTTCGTCCATACATCGTTGTTCTTGAAACAATCATTATTAGTATACATGTAAGTTTCCTGACGTATAAGAGCCATTGAGGATGAGCTCCAGAGAAAGCAGACTAGTAGCGTTTCGTTCGTTTGTTTGTTGGGAAAGGAGAGGAAATGCAACCGCTTGTACAGATAAACGACAGAATTACCATACAAGCATTTAAGGTCAACACAATCAGAAAGAGTCCCCATCGTTAGACGGGGAATATGAAGGCTTCCAAGAATGAACAAGTGACACGTCTAACTCTGAACAGTTAGAAAACGGACTATCGACATCGACCGCTTGTTCTTGATATTTGAAACTGTATGCATATATATACGTATATGTTTATGATATAGTGATGAGTTCTGACAAAAACTAAATTCCTTCATGGTTATATCTTGCCATACGTTTATATTGGTTTGTAAGGTGATTACTCAAAATCGTTATTTGAAAATCCTGTTTGTGAGATGTAGATTCATTTCAATACAGAAATTTCGTCTATATATTTCACAAGTGTATAACACGGAGAAGCTCTGAAGGTTCATTACTCCCATTTTGTTTGGGTGTGAACCATCGATGTTTACAGCAATATCAAGGAATAAGGTGATGATGGTAGAAAGAACTATGGGCGTCATGTGGCAAATATTACATGCATATCGGACAATGAGTTGTCAATCTGTATGAAAAGTTTTCCAATACAACCATATTATTGAGAAGGAATGTTTACATGCTATACTCTCGTACTAGTATTACAGGGTTCTTGTGGCGTTCACCTTAGACACACATCGTTTTAACGATGTTTAAAAAAAGACAGAACCAATTTAATGTCATATTTCCCTATTTTTTAAATATAACTAAAATTCTTTTATCTGACAAGAATATCCCTATTTAGCGAACAAGTAATTTATTCTTTTTGTCGAGCCTTCGACTTTAGTCGAAAAAGCGAGACTAAGCGATCCTACATTCCGTCGTCGTCGGCGTCGTCGGCGGCGTCAACAAATATTCACTCTGTGGTTAAAGTTTTTGAAATTTTAATAACTTTCTTAAACTATACTGGATTTCTACCAAACTTTGACAGAAGCTTGTTTATGATCATAAGGTAGTATCCAAAAGTAAATTTTGTAAAAATAAAATTCCATTTTTTCCGTATTTTACTATAAATGGACTTAGTTTTTTCTGCGAGGAAACAAAACATTCACTCTGTAGTTAAAGTTTTTAGAATTTTAATAACTTTCTCAAACTATCCTGGGTTTGTACTAAACTTGCACAGAAGCTTGTTTATGATCATAAGATAATATCCAGAAGTAAATTTTGAAAAAATAAAATTCCATTTTTTCCATATTTTACTTATAAATGGACTTAGTTTTTTCTGCGGAGAAACATTACATTCACTCTGTGGTTAAAGTTTTTAGAACTTTCTTAAACTATCATGGGTTTGTACCAAATTTGGACAGAAGCTTGTTTATGATCATAAGATAGTATCCAGAAGTAAATTTTGTAAATAAATAAATCCATTTTTTCCATATTTTACTTTTAAATGGACTTAGTTTTTCTCCAGGGAACCATTACATTCACTCTGTGGTTAAAGTTTTAAAAATTTTAATAACTTTCTTAAACTATCCTGGGTTTGTACCAAACTTGGACAGAAGCTTATTTATGATCATAATATTGTATCCAGAAGTAAAGTTTGTAAAAAGATTACTCAGTTTTTTCTGTAATTTACTTTTAAATGGACTTAGATTTTCTTGCAATCATAAAATAGTACATGTAACAAGAGGAATATTTTTATTGATTTTTTCCCTCATTGTTGTTGAGTCTGCAATTTACAGCAAAAATAGGCGAGACACTGGGTTCCGCGGAACCCTTACAAATTTTTTCGGTTATTGAATACCAAGAAAGAAAATAAATCCCTAAATTAATTTGAAACTTTGATACTCAAAAGTTTCCCAGCAAAATATTCACATCCCCTGGGGATAATTAGTGTTCGTCCAGTGGCATATATAACAATTGTGATGACGAATTCCTTCCTTTGTTTGAGAACAATCTTATTGAAATATAAATCTGTGATTTTCCTAGGTCCACAGCTTCAATGAACCAAAGCAAAAGTTATACATCGACCTGTATTTAAATCAAATTGGTTCTCTTCTTCTTTTGGTATACAACTGTAGTCTATCGATATTCGATGATTACATACTGTTGGCATACGTTGGCTAGTCTATTTACAACACTTTTACCCCTATTTATTCAAAATATATGTTTTTTTCTTATGTTCAATGTATACACGTATATATTTTAAATTGCGCTATAGTTCCGTAACTTTATATCCAGTCGTATAAACGAATCGTCGGCAAGTGCGTACATTTTTTTAAATCAATATTTCTGGTCTGTTCCAATCTGTCCTTCACTATTGACAATGACTATATATTACATTTTCCCAAATTCACCCTTGGAAAAAATATTTAAATAGATTTTAATTTCATCAAATCTTATTTTTTGGGTATGATTTATATATTATGAATTATATTCTTTACACCAGAAATGTTATTTATAAACAAGCGTATGAGTTTAGTAATGACAAGTAAGACAGAGTTGTATATTATACATCTGATAGTTCAAAATGGAAAGTTATAAGTTATAAGTTATCAGCCGTGTACACTGATCAATACCTGCAGAAGTGAAACGATGCATGAACTTGCAAGCCCGACAGGAAATCGCTTGAATACCTGGACGTGTCACCTCACACCCCTCACAATACCTTTGGAAGTAATACCTTTAGCCATGCTGGTGATCAGATAAGGGAAGATCAAGATATATTTGAAAAAAGTTTATTACTTTAAAGAATTATGAACAAATTAGATTTTCGAAAACAATTTTCACGGAACACTTATTTATGATTTCAACTTTGACTTTTCACCTAATTCCAATATCAACAGTTTAAAAACAACAGACCATGGTAATTTAAAAAAAGTAAGAATATTTTCCGTATCAAGTTAGTTAGTCGTATTAAACAACCGTACGATTGACAAGATATCGACACGCAATTACGACTACATCGGTTACTGTAGTTTTGTTTCTTTGTGGTTTATAGACATATCGTTTATATTCATCGGGAAAGAAGACAAGATGGCGGATCTCGGAGAATTGATACTCTAAATTTAAAATCGATGGTGATCGCTTATCTAGCGGAATAAAACTTTAATATCTATGAATTTGAACATTTTTATACAGAATGAACATAATATCAATTTTTGATTTTTTTGCGAAGTTTCCCTTTAAACATGTTTATGAGATCTCAACCCTCCCCCTATACCTCTAGCCAATGTAGAAAAGTAAACGCATAACAATACGCACATTAAAATTCAGTTCAAGAGAAGTCCGAGTCCGATGTCAAAAGATGTAACAAAAGAAAATAAATAAAATGACAATAATACATAAATAACAACAGACTACTAGCAGATAACTGACATGCCAGCTCCAGACCTCAATTAAACTGATTGAAAGATTATGTCTTCATCATATAAATATCAGGCACAATCCCCCCGCTAGGGGTTTAGTATCATACTATCATAAAATATATGAGAAGAACATAACCCGTGTCATGCCAATAACTGTTTTTAAAAAAAATATATGTTTAGTTCCGATGCAAAGACCCTATAAGTGAATCAATATTAAAGCCAAAATATGCAATATTTAATGACCTGACAACAGTATCGTAACTATATCCCTTCTTAATAAGTCTGTTTAAAGGTTTTGTAAGCTTCTGAGCTGAATACTGACATTTTTGTGCTTTGTAAAGAATATTACCATAAAAGATTGGGTGTGAAATACCTGAACGGATAAGATGTCTGCATGTTGAGTTATATTTACGAATTATTTCCTTATACCGGTGATAAAATTTGGTAAATGTTTTGACCAGTTTGTGATATCGAAAAACCTGGTGTAATACATACATTTCTCTCGCTAAAATCTAATACGTTGTTACATACACGAGCGAATCGTACAAGTTGAGATATATAAACACTATAAGATGGTGACAAGGGAACGTCACCATATAAAAATGGATAATTAACGATAGAAAATGAAAAATCATCACTTTTATCATAAATTTTTGTATTAAGCTTCCCGTTAATGATATAGATATCAAGATCGAGGAAAGGACAGTGGTCATTGTTAGTATTAGCTTAATTTAAAGTAAATTCAACAGGATAAATTTCTTTAGTATGCATACTGAAGTCGTCATTATTGAGAGCCAATATATCATCCAAATATCTAAAAGTATTGTTAAATTTTTGTATCAAATGTTGTTTCGATGGGTCTTTGTTAATTTTAGTCATAAATTGTAACTCATAACAATACAAAAACAGGTCCGCAATAAGTGGTACACAGTTAGTCCCCATTGGAATTCCAATAACTTGACGATATACGGAATCTCCAAAGCGAACAAAAATGTAATCAAGTAAAAATTCAAGCGCATATATAGTATCAAAGCATGTCCAATTGACATAGTTCTTTTGTTTATTGCTACTAAAAAATGACCTAAAAGAGTTTGAACATATTATATACTCGCATTCAGACTTTTTAAATGCCCAGTTAATAAGGGACGTGAATTTTTTCTTAATAAGAATATGAGGCAAAGTGGTATAAAGGGTAGAAAAATCAAAACTTTGAACAGATTCAAAATCACCAATATATGCATGCGATTTATCAGGTACTTCGAACGAGTTTTTGACACTCCAAAAGTAATTAATTCCACTATTTTCAAAGGCTTTATTTGATCAATTTATTATCGGTTTTTTTATTGAACCAAGTGTACTAGTAAGTAAAACAGACAATTTAGTAGTGGAACAATGGCTTAAAGATGAAATAAATCTATATTTGTAAGGTTTTTTTTTTGTGTAGCTTCGGAAGCCAGTACATAGTTGGGACTTTCATTGTAATTGGTTCTGCTTGTAACATTTATATTATTAATATGGAAAAAACGATTTTCCACAAAACATCCCACAGGAAACAAATAAAAGCGAGTCCCCGAAAAAACGAGATGTCATTGTGTTATTACTGACAACTAAGTTTTCGGTGAATAATATCATATCGAGGTCAAGGGAAAGGATTGTTACTACTATTAGTGTATACGCGTAAGGTGTACGTAGTCAGCTTCAGCAAATATATTACATAAGTTAACGGTCAATAATATAAGACATCAGTTTACATTATATACATGTATCTCCCAATTGATACGATATTCCGTAGCTTGTATTTCCTATATTGATGTCCTTGATAGAGGATTGCTACTCACAAGGAAGCTATTAAACCAAGAGTTCCAAATGGTGAAGTTGAAATCATCCCTTCGTAAATTTTACAGATGCCATCACGAGTTGGTTGACCGTTATGGAATAACTGTTTCACAGATAGTATCGGATATGTTCCTTATGTCGTAACTAAAATACCCTTTCCCTTTTCAAGAATGTGACCTACCAAATTAGACTATTTACCGAATTTGTAATAACATAAGCAAAACGACGGGTGCCACATTTGGAGCAGGACCTGCTTACCCTTCCGGAGCACCTGAGATCACCCCCCCCCCCCCCCCCCCCAGTTTTGTGGTGTGGCTCTTGTTGCTTAGTACTTTTATTTGTCTGTTTGTCTTTTTATTTTTAGCCATGGCGTTAGTCAGTTTATTTTCTTTTTAATATAGACGAGTTTGACTTTCCCTCTGGTATTTTTCGTCCCTCTTTTGTAATGACGATGAAAAACTTAAATGTGAATATAAATATCAACACACAGGAACAGACATGTTAGAAAATAAAAAGTGATTACGTGCAAAATGCAGAGAGAGTTAAACGAATACAATTTTGTTATGATCCTTTATTTTAGAGGATTCAAAACAGACACAATTTTTTCTCATTTTACCAAAACGTTACGGTAGTTTGTTTTGTTTTTTGCATGCATATTTAAGTTATGGTATGGTTACCTCTGCTTGTTAAAGTCAGGAGCATGTCATCAAGTGGTTGTTGATTGCTGAATGCAACATTTCATTTTAGTATATAATTATAGCATTAACCAGTTATCTATCGAAGAGTTGGTTCGCATTCTAGCACGCAGAGCCTTTGGTTTTTCTCATTGTTGAAGTTCGTATTGACTTAATTGTCTCTATTTACAGCCAAATTTGTGTCCATATAAACGGCTCAGTTTTCTTGAAAAACTCCTACAAATCGATAATATATTAAGGCGATTGTAGTTTACCGCTGTTCAAATCTGGCAAATAAACTATGTCATTAGTTTTCTCGTTTGAATTGTTTTTACATTTGTTGGCATTTTATAGCTGACTATGCAGTGTGGGCTTTGTTCATTGTTGAAGGCCGTACGGTGACCTATAGTTGTTAATTTCTGTGTCATTTGGTCTCTTGCTCGGTCTCTTGTGGAGAGTTGTCTTATTGGCAATCATATCACATCTTTTTTCATATATGATTTTTTATATCTTAACTTTTTTTTCATTTGCTTTGTATATTTAAACAGACTAGCATCACATCAAAATAATATAATAATACCCCAATCCCCCCAAAAAATTAAACCAAATACTACTGTGAAGTTTCTTGAATAATGCATTAGCTGAAGGTATTCTGTGAGAATTCCGGATGATGGCCCAAACTGATGTGAAAGCCCCATGTGCTAATATGAAGTTGTAAATTTAAATCTTTGCCAATAAATATATATCTAGATAATCCGCATTACATTAATTATTAGAGCAAAATTAATTCTCGAGTCTTTAAAATTTCTTTGGATTTAAATTTAAAGTTTCAAAAATAGATCTATATATGACTAGAAGAACAATACACAGTGACATACTAGTTTGTGAAATACAGTTTTATATATGATGGAATTGTCATACATTTTAACACTTCTATGTCTACCATCAATATTCACAGATCCGACAGGATGCACTTACAACACAGACACATTACTTTACACGTGTAATGCCAGACTTTGGGCACTTCCGTTAGTGTTTTCCTCCTTCACTAACCAACCACAGAGATTGTTGTTGAAAGACGTTGATGGAGAACTTCCGGCGTCTGCCCCTAACGGTCCAACATTTATAGGATTTAGTGCTGTTGACACTTCATTATTTGACACCAGATTTCCAGCTTCATTCCACATCATGTGCTATGCGAACACGAGTATGATCATATTTAAGGACACATTTCAAGATTTAGGATTTATTGACGAGGTCATTATTCAAGACTGCAATATTTTATCACTTCCGGTGCAAGTATTTTCGTATTTTGGTGAGGTTAACTCGTTTATCATACAAGGAGGGTCAATAAACAATATGGTGGCAGATAGCTTTAATGGACTTGATATTAAACCAATGCCAGCTTCTCTGACGCCAAAAGGAGAACTCGTATTACAAAATACCCAGGTTATATCTCAAAGTTTTCCGTTTGGAGTTTTCTATAATATATACAATGTAACAACTATGGTACTCGACAACATCGACATAACGTCAGTTACCAAAGACACGTTTTATGCTAACCCATACTTGACAAATTTAACAATCAGTAACAACAATTTAGCGAGTCTTCCAAGTCAACTGTTTGCATCATCGCATTTATTGGAGTTCCTGTCTTTTTGGGGTTTGCCCTGGATTTGTACTTGTAGCGATCTCTGGATTATCCCTTACGTCATCAACAACAATATAACCCTGAACGGAGACTTTATATGCTCATCACCCGTAGCTCAATCTAGTAAGTATTATTATCGGCCAAGTATAAAAACCGTGATATACTGATATATGATAGTGAATAGCAATGTCGAGATACGTGGTCAAAACTAACGGTAGACGATAGCTGATACTATGATTGTAAGCACTACCCGTTACTAGGAACTATATGTTTACATTCAGTCTAGCAGTCCGTCTGTCGGTCTGTCATACTTGAATTTTTGCACTGATATCAACGGTACAATGAGACAAATCACGGGTATTCTTCTGGGTGAGTGGTATCTGTAGAAGTTTGCAGGAAACTAATATTTGTACTTTTGTAGATAGTTGTCTCATTGGCAATCATACCACATCTACTTATGTTTAAATAGATATAAATAACTTGATCATATGGTAAAAATTTACAGATTGAGTCTGAACTTCGTTCAACTTGAGTTGTTACTCTAAGACATGATGGAAGATTACTTGAATATTTTCTGAGTTTTCTATAATTAATGTAAGTCCTGAATAGCAGTATGCAAAACCAAATACATTTCAAAAGTACAGTATAACTACATGTAAACTAGAATGAGTGCGGACATGATAGCTTCAAAGAGGGAAAAGTAGCGGACTTAGGATTATGCTAACTATTACTTAAAGGAAATAGTATTTATAAACAAGAACTATCTTTAAAAAAGATATCCGACGTATTTAAATTTGAGTATAAAACTTTCATTTCGATAACCTTCAGAAGCACAAAGATACCATTTAAATAACGTTTTCTCTGTTTGTGTTCAGTATTCTCGGTCCTCGTATCTTTCTGTTTACATTTACCAAAACCCCGCGGAAATCTCACATTCGTAGGTGCGTTCTAAAAGTCATGTACGTTCGTACAACAAAGTTTACATTAAAAATTATATAATTGTCCCGAATAAACAGCTGTCATGGATGCAAAGAGCGATTGGAGAAACAATTATTTTACTAAAAATATAAATCTTTGTAAGATATAGTCAAACATTTATAGTTTTTCACTTGCTTTCCATCACGATATGATTAACGAGACGTTTTTTCAAACACAAACAAATCACCCACCATGACAGCATTTTGTCCAATCACAGAAAGGATTTTCGAGCATGCGTATTCTGTTGCCATAGTTAAGCGTCATTAAGTTCAAAGGGCACAAACCGAAACTATACCGACTACGTCGGAAAAATAACAACTTACAGAATTTGAATCACTAGAAGGTATAAAAATCTCAATTTCTTAATTTTCATTATAAAACTTATGTACATATACTTTTTTCTGAAGAAAATTCTTTAATTTGTTCATATTTAGAAGAAGTTTACTTTATTTCCAGGAAGCTTTTCCCCGACAAATTTTCCGTATGCAAAGTGACCTCAGTGTGACCCATCTCGTAAAAATCCGGTGATCGCAATACGCATGAATGTCCTTAAAATAAACTATTATCTGACTGTTCATGTTAAACACGATCTCAATATCCATGCTTTTTTGTTGATTGTTGACAAACAGGTGACAATCGTTAACCTTCGGCTTCAAAACAGTAACTTCAATTACCTGCCATATTTTCACAACAACACGGACCGATTGAAAAAAAATTGACGATTATACGAAATTTATGCGACAAAAATGATAAAATCGTGCACAGAAGACTAAGTTTATGATATTTGTATGCATTGTTTCAAGAATTGGAATACTATTATTTTTCACCGGTCACTCGTTTCATATGACTTCAGTAATCAGATTTTGTTTGTATATTTTAGATACAAAAGTGACGTCATATTATGCAGCCAATTGTTTGAATTATGATGTATGTCAAGGAGAAGCAGGTTTGTATCGTTTGATCTACTATGTCAGTCTATGGAAGAAGCGAATTGATAAAAACTTTTCTTATATCACATAGCGATATTGTCTAATATCAATTGTAAATATGCAGACATTCCATGCGGAAAATGTTGTTTTCGGCAACGAAAAATTAAGAAAATACTAACTTTCAAATTTATTGTTCAAATATAAACAACAATTGAGTATAAATATACATTCATAAGTTGGTTAAAAGCAAACGTTTATGTCCGTGTAAAATTTGAAGTGCTGTGTTTTTCTTAAATACATAAATATACAAATGCTATTAGTTCTAATATCAATGCGATACTTTTAAAATATCATAGCGGTGTTTTTGTTATATCAATATTAGTACTTATTAGTATTAATATTTGACTGCTGTACTCATATTTTGTCAATTTTACCTATTATGTCTGTTTTGTTCACGCATCGTTATAAATATGAGAGAATTTGATGAGACTGTCATACATGTAAGAGGTTTAGCGTTTTAAAAACAGGTTCAATCCACCATTTTCAAAATTTGAAAATGCCAGTACCGATGGGGTTTAATAAACAATGTCGTAATCAAATAGCTAAGTAACAAAATTATTGTTCACATATATAACATTTAGCAAATTTTATAATAAACGCAACGAAATAATATATATCTGATATGCTCACAACGCACGCATGGAATATATAAAAAAGAAGATGTGGTATGATTGCCAATGAGACAACTATCCACAAAAGACCAAAATGACACAGACATTAACAACTATAGGTCACCGTACAGCCTTCAACAATGAGCAAAGCCCATACCGCATAGTCAGCTATAAAAGGCCCCGATAAGACAATGCAAAACAATTCAAACGAGAAAACTAACGGCTTTATTTATGTAACAAAAAATGAACGAAAAACAAATATGTAACACATAAACAAACGACAACCACTGAATTACAGGCTCCTGACTTGGGACAGGCACATACATAAATAATGTGGTGGGGTTAAACATGTTAGCGGGATCCCAACCCTCCCCCTAACCTGGGACAGTGGTATAACAGTACAACATAAAAACGAGCTATAAAAATCAGTTGAAAAAAGGCTTAACTCATCAGATGGACAAAAATACAAGTGGACGTGGCCCGGTACTTATACATCCCGACACAAAAAGACACAATGAACAGATCTGAGAGTACTCGCAGTTATCTGGCAGCTAGTTCAAAGCCACTAACAACTAATAAAAAAATCATGCATCTAAGACTTAACTTTAGAAGACTTTCTTTATTGATTACAATGAAACTAACTTGTGACAAAGATGAATCATACTGTCCTTGTTCAGATTGATTCGACAAAATCCGACCTGTACTTTTGATGCTCCTTTTTTATACAAATTGGACCGTTGGTTTTCTTGTTTGAATGGTTTAACACTAGTATTTTTTTAGTTCATGTATAGCGTGGTGTTCGCTGTGAGCCAAGCTAGGCTCCGTGTGTAAGGCCCTACTTTGATCTATAATGGTTTACTTGAAACAAATCATTACTTGTCTCATTAGAACTCATGCACCATCTTCTTATATCTACAAATCTTTAAAATTTCCCCTTATAAATAACTGCTTTCCAGTCCTCTAAAAACGTCATTTTGGGTGCTGAATTTTTTATAAAGTGCACACTTCTAAAGCTTTAACGGTAACGACAGTTATGGTGGTACAAGAACGATTATGTCAATAAAAATACCAAATAAACAGCACTGAACGATCTAAATTTATAAATATAGAAAAGATATATACACATTTCTAACGTCAACAGACATTTACATCTTATTTATTTGTTTTCTATTCATTATTTTTTGTACATTTTAATTTGTTTGGAATATTTATTTTACCATTTGAGTATTCATTGTAATTTGGAGCTGTATTGGATTGGATTGTTTGAATGAATGTTTTTTTTTTAAGTAGGTTAATGATATTTTTTGTCTATTTCGATATTACCCATGTGGATAGTCTATATCAGTTTGACCTCAAGGGCGTATCCAGCCGTTTTCAAAAGTGGGGTTCCAAACCCAGGATAAAGGGGTCGGGGGTTCCAACCGAATGTCCCCATTTAAATACATTGATCGGCCAAAATAAAGGGAATTTCCAAACCCCGGAACCCCCCCACCCCCCTGGATCCGCCACTGGACCTATATTAAAATCTAATTGGTCAGTAGACTATTTACAACCGCATTTAAATTCCGTCATTGCATCATCCCTTCAAATAGAATTAGTCGGTTAAACCATATATGATTGAAAACAATAGACTGAACAAGTTGACGACACTTTCAACTATCAATAGGGTCAAGCAACCTTTTCGAAACGATAAGTTCATGTAAGCGTTAATTTTGTTACAGATACGAAATTTTAGTGATACATTAAACATCCTCAAACATTAAGTCGGTCATGAACTACGTCTGTGAAATGTGAATTAGGTTTGCGGTTTTCTTGACATCATGCATTGTGACGTGACATCGTATTCATTTTATATTAGAAAACAATAGCAGTTATATTAGAAAAGTATCGCATTCATAAATTTTTGATATTAAAAACACATCGCTATGATATAGGACAAACATCGCATTGCTATAATAAAATATAGTAGTATATTTGACTTATAGTTGATTTTGTCTTATCAAACAATTGAATTCCACTGAATTTGCTACATGATATTTATTGAATGTGTACATCTACAAATGATAAATCATGCATTTATGTTTCATTCATTCAACAATTCAATTTTCTCGTTTAAATACACCTTGCTTGTTATTACGTATACATAAAATAATTCATGGAAATTATACAGCAGACGTATGTCGTTTTAAATGTCACCCTGTTTTAAGAAAAGAGTCATTACTTTATACCGAGAAATCTGCCTTTCTTCGTACAAAGGCTAACATTCGTCTGAAATTTCCCACAATGCAACTCGTTGATATAAGACAATATTGCTCGTTGGTATAAGAAAAGTTTATATCGATTCGCTCCTTCCATAGACTGTTTGTTAAAGTACCGTTTCCAAACTGTGATGCTTAAAACAAACAACCGTATTCTAAACACGTTGAAAGTTGTTATCATTTGTTGTTAAACAGAAATGTATGACTTTAATTGATTATCATAAAGATGCAGTTAACGTCATAAAAAACCAAAACGGCACAAAACAATGACGAGACAGCAAGAAAATAATAAAGTAGAAGGATGATTGATTTAATGTTATATGCTAAATGGTCAACGACAAATATTACATAGATATAGGAAGATGTGGTGTGAGTGCCAATGAGACAACTCTCCATACAAATAACAATTTAAAAAGTAAACCATTATAGGTTAAAGTACGGCCTTCAACACGGAGCCTTAGCTCACACCGAACAACAAGCTATAAAGGGCCCCAAAATTACTAGTGTAAAACCATTCAAACGGGAAAACCAACGGTCTAATCTATATAAACAAAACGAGAAACGAGAAACACGTATATATTACATAAACAAACGACAACTACTGTACATCAGATTCCTGACTTAGGACAGGTGCAAACATTTGCAGCGGGATTAAACGTTTTAATGGATCCAAACCTTCTCCCTTTTTCTGAAACAATAGCATAACATCACAACAAAGAAAAACATACGATAAAATATCAATTGGCAGACTTAACTCAATCAAAAAACGTATGATTAAACAATGAACGAATAAATTTGATCTGCGATATCTGAATACAAATGCACAGTTAATTAAATATTAGAGACAAACATTCATGACCAAAAAGCTAACAAACAAATTCAAAAACAGGACATGACTGAGAAATATTTAACCAATCAATGTTCACTTTAGAAAAAAACCGTTTTTTTTATAATCTTGAAGTTTATACAAATGTTGTAAGAATAAGTGAAGATATTACAAATAATCAAAGCTGGTGTACAGACAAGATCCGTATAAATAAAAAATGACAAAAAAGCATTATAAACAGTATCAACAGGTCGAATTAACAAGAAAATACGATTTGAGAGTACTCGCAGTTACTGATGTATTCTTTTGAATTTAAGTTTCTTGTGTACAATTTGGAGTTCAGTATGGCGTTCATTATCACTGAACTAGTATATATATTCGTTTAGGGTCAGCTGAAGGTCGCTTCCGCGTGCGGGAATTTCTCGCTGCATTGAAGACCTGTTTGTGACCTTCTGCTGTTGTCTGTTCTATGGTCGGGTAGTTGTCTTTTTGACACATTCCCCATTTCCCAATCTCAACTTTATAGAACTTAGCAATGAATCCATTTTTGATGTTTTGAATGATGACTTGACCGGGATGGAGGGTAAAGCTAAATGCACAGCCATACATGACCCCCCCCCCCCCCCCCCCCACCCCATTAGTATAGGAAATGGGAGAGTTAATACTCTACAATTTGGGTAGAAAGCTTATCATAGCATGCTATAATTTCCCTCGTTGCATGTTGTACAATTTAACGAGTGAGCAATCATTAGATGCGTTATAATTGCTACATGTTAGTAACAGATTTTAAGTTGATTACTAAATATCTCATTTTAAGATTGAGTTCGAGGTTCAATTCCGCTCAATATTTTCTAGACATTTATCCTTTTCAGGTTTTGTCTCGTCTGACACGTGTATAAAGGCAGTTGACATGGTAACGTACATATTGGCTGTACCAATAATAACTTTGACTGTTATCAGTTTAGTATGTATCATCCAGTTGTTATTGTATGTAAACAGAAATGAGCAATACATTCGTCAAATGATAGAAGTTCCAAATATTGATACACGAGAAGATAAGTTTGCAAAAGCATTAGCAGCGAAAATAGCAAAAAATGAAGAAACTACAGAAAACCGAAGCTTTTCTCATAATTGGTTAGGTGCCAAACGGAAGCTTATGATAGCAAGAGCCTTGTCAAAAACGATTACAGCTAACCAAATAAATAATTCTTTACCTCAGGATACAAAGCAATGGACTAACCAATCAAACAACCCGCTACATGAGGATACAAAACAAGAAGGTTATAGTGATAATGAATCTGATCTAGAAGATTATGATGAAGACTTTGAATTACAGGATCTATCAACTTTACGAGGAGAAAGACTAACAAAAGCTCTGGAAGAAAAGATATTACGAGATTTAGAAAATATTCCTGTTGTTTCAGGTATATGGGTTGCTGCTCCAAGGAGAGGTAAATCTGGACTTGAGTTTTAAGATCGTACACAAAATCTATAAACATTATGAATGTTCCAAATCAAAATCAAAGTACTGAAGTACTGAACATCAGAGGACCTCAAGTTGTGTTGAATTATTGATAAATGACAGGTGTTTATATTATACCTACCAGACAGATATGTTCACCATACAATATAGTACAAATATTAAATATAATATGCTATCATATCTGAGATACTGTCTTGAACTAGGAAACTTAACTTTGTGAATTATCAATGATTACTTGGTCAAATGAGAACTGTTAGATTGGCATTATGACCATATAGTTGCACACATACAAAAATCGTTAGCGTATAACTTATAATAGAGAATCAACATAGCAAACAATTCTTCAAGTAGCTATATAGTCACTCACTGAACTATGAAAAAGAGGTTTAAGACAATCATATCAAAACAGATAAATTGTAATATTGTGGCTAATTAAAAAATAAAGTGGGGAAAAATATATTGTTTTGGCGAAAGAGGTGGCGAAAAAAATAATTGACCCAGGGGAAACTTTGGGGCTAAAGATACCAGATGAACAGCAAACTCATAAATGGAAAATAAACTTACAATTCCATGACTAAAACTGAAAAAGACATGCATACAAATAAAAGTACACTAGAAACAACATAGAAAACTAAAGACTGAGCAACACGAACCCCACCAAAACAGGTGATCTCAGTGCTCCGGATGGGTAAGCAGATCCTGCTCTACAAATGGCATTAATTAACAATGTTTGTACATGTAGTATCCAGGTCTTTTTTCTGAAACATTTAGCTTTTGGATCAATTGCTAATTAAATGGATGTTAACACAGCAAGATTACTATCCCTTATTCTAGATTTTTGTTGCAGTCAATACAAACTCTTTAAATGTTCATAAATAGCTTCACTGAGTTACATTTGTATCTTGGTTTTATTGTAACACAGTCAATCATTTATCCATTATATTTTTTTTTTTTAAATTAGCAGCTATACATGTACATTGTAGGTTCTGTTTTCTAATTAGGTCTTTCACCTTTCCGTGGAAAGACCTATTGATTTTGTTCTGATTATTATTTTTTTTTCTTTTTTCTTGCGTAATTTTGTTGTTTCAAAAGATGTCGCTTAGATATTTGGAATATGATGTCGTATAGTTTATACGCTTTAAAACTGACAACCGCGCAGTAAAAGTTATCTCCCCAAACACTGTTTTTCTTGTGGCCACTACTCCTTCGCAACCGTAAAAGATTACGACAAATTTATTTTACCAAATTGCTCGTTACATCTTCAGGATTCGGAGTTTAGTTTTAACCGAAGCTATCCTGATACTCCATATGAGAGTTATTCCCCCTTATGTATTTGATATAAATGATTTGCGTTTCTAACTGGTAAACCATAAGTGATAGAGACCTAGGGTCTTTTAATTTGAGATCCTTGGTCCAAAAAAAATGAAAATTAGGTCAAGGTCAAGGGTCAAGGTCATATTCTATATTTTTTATTTTGGCTTATTTTTACTTATTTTCAAAACCTTATAACATATCTACATCTTATTTTCACTAAATTGTTAGTTGCAACATGCCGTTACTTATAAATTTTTGTTGAAAGGGTGCGTAAACAATAAATAGGAGTTTTTGCCCATCTTATATTTAGAATTATGCGTAAAGTCATATAACTCATTAACCATACATAATAAAGACCTAGGGTCTTTTGATTTGAGATCCTTGGTTTATGACCTTGAAATTGAGGTCAAGGTCACAGGTAATTTGCATGTTCTAGATTTTGACCTTTGCTTTAAATTCATATTTATATATTATAAAGCCATAGGAACTGACATTTTAGATTGATTTTTAATATTTTGATAATAAAATAGATCTTCACTTGTGGAAAGACCTTCAATTGTTCTTTGAACAATTGGTTTTTAATTATTAAATGGTTCATTGTAAATATTACAATGTATTATATGTAGATAGCCATTTGCTAATGATGGTATTTTTGTTAATTGAATATCACAACATTTGGATAGTTTTTCAACTGTTAGGTTTTTTTCACTTTGTTCTGGATTTAATACTTTGGATACCACTGGTTTAGCAATGAGAACATTTTGCACTATACATATAGAACACAACTACCATATGAATGTGTCGGTCCTTTGTAAGAAACCTGTAAAACAGGCCTTGTAATTTTTTGGTGTATATCTTGATTTCCCGATTGTACATTGATGTGGCCATTAGTTTTCTTGTATATATTGTTTAACATTTGACATTTCATGGCTATTTCTAACTGATTTATGTATAGTTTTTTTCTGATTGTAAAAATGTTGTATGGTTATAAGCTTTATTTCTTTTTCATCATTTTGTCTAGAGCTGGTGTCTGATTTATACCAATCATACCTCTCTTTTCTTTTTTTATGAATAATGACAACAGTTTGGTTTTAATTTTCATTTATGTATGTACATGTAACAATAAAAAACAGTATATATGCATGTATAATCTCATTCCATCATTAATATTGGTCATTGTCGGTATATATTTATCTTTAAGTTTAACAATGTACTGTGAAAGAGCTATCTTTTAACAGATACTTAGTATATAATGGTTATTGTGAAACCACTGATTCAAAGGACAAGTTTCACTTATTGCCCAAAATAGCCTAAACTATATAAAACTCCAAAAAGTTCTCAATTTGGTTCTTATATATAATTAATTTGGGTCTATTTCAAAAGTCTTAACACTCAATAAATCAGTTCTTTTCATAAAAGTACATTTTATGTTCCAAATTTGTCAAAATGTGATGATTTTGGGCAATTTTCAGACCTGAAAGCTTTAAGCCTTTAGGAATAAAGATTTGGCCGCTACCTACATGTACCATCCAAAATGTTTTGTAACCAAAAGAATCCAAATCTGATATATATAATTCATCAATATAAAAACGTTTTAGATCTTGGATGGCAGCCAAGTTTAATTATGCCAAAAACAATTAAAGTTTTACCATAGTTATCTGTGGTATAATTTTCACAATTATTCAATGGTTTTGTTGTGTCTGATTTTCGAATAGAAAAATAAAGATGGCAAGACCTGAACGATGCCGCCTAATTTTATTAAGTAACATATGAACCACAGAGTCAGTGTGGGGCCACTAAGCTAAACTGCCCGCTTTGCACCAGCCAATATAAATGAATGCCTAGGGTGGGAATTGAACCCACATACACCAACTCTGTTGTCCCTATATTTTTTTTAAAAATAAACAAAAAATTGTCAAGAACAAATTTAAAAATATAGCGCTCATAGGTTTGTCTCAATAAAGATTTGCTTAGTTTGCTCATGCAGTATCCCAATATTGCTCTCAATAGTATAAATAGGCTCATGTGTGCTCAAATAACCATTGAGATTAGTCTCAATATTGATATATATCTAACTCAATTGAGTAGATCTAGCTCAAATTTTACTCAACATATAACTGATCATATTTGCTCAATTTAAGATCTCATGGGTGCTCATAGATAAAGTTAACTGATTGTATTTCTCATAGATATAACTAATCATATTTGCTCAATTCAAGTTTTCATATGCATGTATGTGTGAACAAATGTCTAATATAAGTTACTAAAATTTGACATGGATATGGTTACACATTTAAATTAAATAATGCTGTAGAGAATGATAAGCACAAGTATGTCATCAAATTATCATATAATTTTGGCGATACATGTCATATATGGTCAAAATAATACAATACTACAAGCTAAGGAAGACTTAAAAAACAGGACAGTTAATCTATATTTATATCTCCAAAACTGTAAGGTTTCTCCCAATATTATCTATAGTAATTCAGTAAATGTGATTAACCCAAATTCTGACATTTCAGTGTAAAGTAAGACTCTTGATTTTACGAGCAAGAGTCTTTATACACTCAAAAAGAGTCCAACTCTATAGGAAGAAGAAAAAGTCTTCTCTGAATATTATATATACAATAAATTCAACCAATAATTATATATTAGAATTACTTACATAGACATAGACATAGTCAGAGTCATTACAAATTCCGCGTATTTTCCAGTCAAAAACAGAAAATAGTTCCGTGTGTGTGTCCAAGTGATCAATCTACTTGTTATTTACGAAGAAAAGAAATTTAACTCAAAAAATTGTTGAGATCTTTATAAAAACAAATTGTTGTTATAAAAAATACACAAATAGTAACCTTATCTTTAAAGGCCTTGAAGGTTCTTGTTACTCCTACCCAATCTGCTGGTATTTTCAAAATGGCTGCGGGGGACGTGACCTGATTATTTATTTTAATATTTAATATGACAGATTAAATTTTCCTGGTTTTGCTACGTTAATATTATAGACAAATATATGCTACAAACGGTTTAAAAAGGTTACTCCAAATCAAATAATTGAAATATAATTACCTTTCTGTGTATAAATGTGTGAATTGATTTCCTCTCGATTTTCTACACACTCGCTCTTGTCCTCTTGCGCACTCGTGGTATTCATCCGCAACAACAATTTTTTGATATTGAAGATCGTTTGATTAAAATACAAATATTTCTAACGACAAAACATTTTCATATTATAAATTTTGCATTAAGAAAAATTAAAAAAACTGAGTATCCATTGAAAACATGAATTTAAAAGAAGTGATACGGAATTTTATTCTGCACTATATAGGTCCGCGGGTCTATAATGTCGGTTATTATTCCAAAACTAATTATATATGCATCTCTTTGATCTTTGCGCGAATTGAAAAGTAGGCGATGGCAATACACCCGAGGCCCCTCAGGGGCCTCTGATGTAAAAAGTGATTACCTTCTTGGATTTATTGATACTTATAAAATATATGTAAATCTTCATTGTAAACTAATAAAAAACATGTACTTATAAAATATATGTAAATCATCATTGTAAACTAATAAAAAATCTGTAAATAAACTACTTCAAAATATAATTTTCTTATCGTTAACCTTTGGAAATTATAAAAAAAAGGTAAAGTTGATTTTTAGAACTTTTGTTTATTTATGATATCAAAACATACCAAAGGCATATTTAAACTCATCTGAGGGAGTCAAAAACAAACTGATAACGACATATGGAGAAAAATATAATATAACAACAGTCACTGTACACAAAACACAATATAGAAAACTATAAAATAACCACAAACTCAACAAAATAACAGGAGTGGGTCATCACAAGTACTCCGAAAGAGTAAGCAAATCCTATTTATCATGTAAATTAAATTTACTATAATCTACATAAAAAATGTTGTTGTTGGCGTCCGTGTCAGATTTAAATGTATATAAAGTAAGGAGGTGTGGTATGATTGCCAATGAGACATTTATCGACCAAACTTCAAATGAAGTGGATGAAAGCCATTGTAGGCAAGCGTACGGCATTCAACAATAAGAAAACCCCACACCGTATGGTAGGCTGAAAAAGGCCCCGACATGAACAATTTGAAACTATTCAATTGAGAAAAGTTAAACTATTAACGGTTAATAATTTATTTAAAAAAAAAAACATGAACCATGCAACGACAACCACTGAACTACAGGCACAGAAACATGAACCATGTACCGACAACCACTGAACTACAGGCACAGAAACATGAACCATGCAACGACAACCACTGAACTACAGGCACAGAAACATGAACCATGTACCGACAACCACTGAACTACAGGCACAGAAACATGAACCATGCAACGACAACCACTGAACTACAGGCACAGAAACACGATTGTTAGATCAACCCTTCCCTAAACTGGGACAGTGGTATAACATTACAACGTAAGAAAATACTATAAAATCAGTTGATAAAGGCTTAACTAATCAGATGGATAAAAATAGAAAGACATCTAAAAAGGGAGGAGCGGATACGAACGGGTACTTATACATCCCTCACTACAAAAAGACACTTAACACAGACCTGACAGTAATCACAGTTTCTTATCAAAACCATCTTAGACTAAAATATCAATCAGTACACATCCAACATCGGTTAATAATATAATATAAAAAAAGAGATGTGGTATGATTGCCAATGAGACAATTCTCTACAAGAGACCAAATGACACAGAAATTAACAACTATAGATCATCGTACGGCCTTTAACAATGAACAAAGCCTATACTGCATAGACGTCATTAACAGTCAGATAAAACATGACCATGTACAATGCTAAACTATGGCGCGCAACTGGTATACCTCAAGATTATTGATCAAACTGAATTTTTTTTATGTATGTTATAAATAGCCCCAATATAAGGGGGTTTTGCTGACGTCTAGTGGCAAATATTCCATTTATATGCCCTAGTTTAAATTATTTCGACCTGTATACTTTAATTATTTAATCGGTAATAACGATAATCCCAAAATCATAATATGTTGGATTATAATTTGGCCGATTAAATCAGATATATGCATGCAAAGGATTATGGTGCTAATATGAATTCGACTTATAATAGGTCAGAAACAGTTTACGTATACACCACCAGAATTCGAAAGAAAAACCTTAAAGTACATCATACATCTTATTGTGTATACATGCATGACTACTAGTATCTTGTACAGGAGTATGTACCTTACACTTGACTTAGATAGATCAGAAACAAGTTACACTATAGAATTATGAAGAAAAACTAAAAGTACATCCCACATCTGATTGTGTAATATTGGAATATTCTATTTTATGGTATAAGAAATGAAATGAGTTTTGGATGCATTTTGATACTGTTATATCTGCCTGGTGTTTTACCAAATCCCATCGGCTGTTCCTATGATGCTACTAATGTACTTTACACGTGTAATGCACGATACTGGTCTCTACCTCTTCTGTTCAGTGACTTCACCATACAACCACAGCGTATTCTATTGGTAGATATCGCAGGGGAACTACCAGCTTCTGCACCAAATGGACCAACTTTTAGTGGGTTCAGTTCAACAAATACTGCACTCTTTGACGGAAGATTCTCTCCGTCTTTGCAGATAATGTGTTTTGTAAATAGCGATTTGATCCTTTTCATGGACACGTTTGCCGATTTTGATTGGCTAGACGAGGTGATTATTACTGACTGTAACATATTGTCTCTACCTGTCCAAGTGTTCTCTCATATTGGTGATGTTAACTCGTTTACAATTGAAGGAGGCTCTATAACTAACATGGTGGCAAACAGCTTTCAAGGATTAAATGTTAAGAAAATCACAACTGCGCCGACGCCGAAGGGATCATTTACAATACGTAACAGCCAAATTACTTCAGGACAGCTAGCACCTGGCGCTCTGTTTAACATTAACAATGCCACAACCATAATCCTCGAAAATAACCACATCACAACAATAGGAAGCGATACATTTCAGGGCGTGCCACACTTATATAACCTTACGCTTAGTTATAACGACATTACAAGCATTCCTGAATCTATATTCACAAACCTCCATGCGTTAGAGCACGTGACTATTTGGGGAGTTCAATGGGATTGCACGTGTGATAAACTCTGGTTTATACCTTACGCCTCTGACAACAATATAACTGTTAACGGAGATATCGTGTGTTATACACCAGCAGGATATTACAGTAAGTTTACAGTTTGTCAACATCAACCAATCTGCAAAATACATTCAATTGATTACATATTGTTTCAAACCTACTAGTACTGTATCTGTATAATATATACAATCATAGTTTTCCTCGTTGATTACTATATATACGTCAATGAGACAACAACCCAACAACTGTTCCGAGAAGCGTTCCACTTACAATTGTATTCTATATCTCCAATGATTGGGCATACAATGACATTTATAAAAGGTATCATATATTTCAATGTATGTACGTTGTTTATTTCTAAATCATTTATTGTTCTTGTCGTTACGTAACGACATTTTTTATATGATTGCCAATGAGAGAGCTCTCCACCAGAGACCAAATAAATAAACTCATCATAGATACCAGGACTAAATTGTGTATATACGCCAGACGCGCGTTTCGTCTACAAAAGACTCATCAATGACGCTCGAATCCAAAAAAAGTAAAAAGGCCAAATAAAGTACGAAGTTAAAGAGCATTAAAGACATTAAAGACCAAAATTCCTTATGCCAAATACAGCTAAGGTACATAGAAGTAGGCAACTATTTGTCATCGTACGGCCTTCAATGAAGAGCAAAACCCATACGGTAAGCTATAAATAACCACAACAAATTAAAAGGGAAAAAAAACAACAGCCTAATTAATGGAAAAAACAATATGGTAAAAATCACCCAACGACTTCAATTATATCACAGGTGCCTTGTGACAGGCACATTCGTCATTTGACTGTATCATAAATATGTATAAGTTTAAATCAAATTTACCTTTTGTTTTATGTTGTTAATATAATTCCAGATACAAGGGCCTCGTCATTTTATCAGAATAACTGTGTATTGCCATGCGATGGACAAATTGGTAAGAGCATTAATTGTAAAGACTTGATGGAGTCACTGTACTATAACAAAGTGAACTTTTATATGTTAAATTGTTGATTTCTGAAAGCTGTGACATTGTCTTTCGTAAAGCTACTATAGCATTTGTGAACTAAGTAATATGTGTGAAATTGTTGATTTCTTACTGTGACAATTCTATTTCGCAATGCAACGTACATATTGAACAAGTAAAATCATTGCACAGCAGTTGTTGATCTTTTAGATGGTATTACAAATTCAGAATTGAACTGATAATTTGATTAAAAGAGACAACAAACCGTCCAAAGAGTAGAAACGTCTTCTATCACAAGTTACTATGTTTTGACGTGTTAATTTTGTGCGCATTTAATTTACATTTGCGCGAATTTTGGATTTATTTCCTTTACGTTTGCGTGCATTCATGAATTGGCAATGTTCGCGAATGTAACGTATGTTAATCATAATGCTGGTATATAACATATCTTTGCCAAACAATGTGTTGTATATAGTTTAACAAGTACACATACATATATATATATTGTTTCTTTATATATATTCTTTTAGCCGGGTCCGATTTGGTGCGGTTACATCTTACATAAAGTTGTGACCAGTCTTAAACTTGTAGTGAGATGAGAGTTTTTTGCTCCATGTTAAAGACTTCACAGTGACCGTGACTTTCAGTTTACAGATAGCAAGAAAAGCGTTGTTCCTTTGCTTTTTATGTTGTTTTTTTTTGCTGTATATATACTGATTTTGGTCTGGGTGGATACCAAAAATCTATTTTCCCCTGTTATATGTACATTATAGTAGAAAGTATACTAAAATACCCTCCCCACACTGCCTGGCACTAAAATACCCCTCCTCCACAACCTGGTACACAATCACATAAAAAACTTATTAAATGTGTATGCTCAAATTTGTTGATCTATATGCATGTCTTATTACTAAAACTAATTTCAGGTTTCCATATTGGAGAAGTATGCATAACAGCTCTAGATGTAGTTAACTTCGCTACTGTATTATTAATTTTGATACTGACAATATTTGGTTTTGGAATTATCGTGCATCTTCACTGTAAAGAGAAAAATGAAGAGGAAAGAATAGAAAAAGTCAGAGGCATTCGAAATGTAATGGCTGACAAAATTGCAGGTATCCTTCGAAATAAGATAAATAAAATTGAAGAGTTTGTTCAGGATAATATAGATGTTTATCGCGAAAAAAACAAAATAAGGGAGGAAACTAAAGAAAATCAACCCAAAACGGAAACTCCAACTTCGCCAAGAAATTTAAATGAAATAGACGAAAATGAATACTCGAGTGACGACGAAAATCCATGCGAAAGTGATGACTCCAGAGACGACGATGATCTAGACGAAACTGAATACCAAAGCAGCAAAAGAGATTTAGATACCAGTCATGAAGATATTTGTCACTGAACAAAAGTTTACCAGTCTCATTTACAAATAATGTGCAAATAATAAAATGTATCTATTAAGTACATAAAACTTCAGAGGTTGTTGAAAAAATTAAAATCATGACTGTATAAACTCTCTTTCATCTTGCCAACCATAGTTTTACACTCATTTTTTTTTTAGATCAAGTATATATTGTAAATATATGAATGAAAATATTAAACATAGTTTTGTGTTAATAGCACAATAATTCAATGACCAAAAACACATAAAATTTCTAGAGACTATTTTAGTAATATTAGGCACAAGCAGTACAATAGGTCAATATGTAAATACGTTGTTACAATTATATCAATCACCGTCAGTTTATTGAGAATTTAATGATCCGGTGATCCAAAGTTCAATTTCCGATTAAACTTATAATGGGAAAACGGACCACTATTTTTTGTCTACTCTGTTTCTGATTATTTTTATACCACATTTATGAGCATAATGTTTTCTGGTCTGTTCGTTCATTTGTTCCTTCGTCCGTCCGTCTGTCCGGCTTCATGTTATAGTTTTTGGTAAAGGTAATTTTTTTTTATGAAGGTGATTCAGAAGTCCATTCAACTTGAAACTTAGTACACAGGTTCCTTTTGATATGATCTTAGATTTTAGACCCCAATTTCACAGTCCACTGAACATAAAGAAATGAAAGTGCGAGTGGGGCATCCGTGTATCATGGACACATTATTGTTGTTTCTACTTTATGTATATATGTATTTGGTAGACTAAGCTGGATGTTATCCTTAGTTACTTAACAGTAGTTATGGACATTTCTGTAATAATATGAATAAAAGGAGACAGAAACCCATCAACAACAAAACAAGAGACATGCGCATACTAACATACGGTTTTCAAAACGCAAACGTCTATTCAAAAAAGAGGGACGAAAGATATCAAAGGGACAGTCAAACTCATAAATCTAAAACAAACTGACAACGCCATGGCTAAAAATGAAAAAAGACAAACAGACAAACAATAGTAAACATGACACAACATAGAAAACTAAAGAATAAACAACACGAACCCCACCAAAAACTAGGGGTGATATCAGGTGCTCCGGAAGGGTAAGCAGATCCTGCTCCACATGTGGCACCCGTCGTGTTGCTTATGTGATAACAAATCCGGTAAATAGTCTAATTCGGTAGATCACATTCATGAAAGGGAAGGGGATTGTAGTTATGACGTAAGGAACATATCCGATATCATTTGTGAAACGGTTATTCCGTAACGGTCAACCAACTCGTGATGGCGTCCGTAAAATTTACGAAGGGATGATTTTAACTTCACCATTTGAAACTCATGGTTTAATAGCTTCCTTGTAAGCAGCAACCCTCTATGAAGAAAATCATGATAGGAAATGCAAGCACGGGAATATCGTATCAATTGGGAGATATATACCCCGTATGCAGGTGCTGCTGGAAATGTTGCTACTTAGATAATATCAGTTTCAGAGAATTTTTTGTTTGAATCAGAGTGATCCTTTACAAAGTAAGATTTTTGCCTCCCTAAGACAAGATACTTGTATCTACGTTGGCCATTCTTTTTTATGAAGCAAAGCAATACCAACTCTTTCAATTTGTCTTTTAGTTTGGAATGTGGAATACTTGTATTCCATGGCAAGCTCTAAATTATCAAAAGTTTTAAAAAAAAAGTCGACTGAATACATTTATTACAGCCCGTAATGATCTTGGTACAGCATAATATCCCTCAAAATGAAACAAAACCGACAATACAAACACTTACTTGACTTGTACAATCAAGAATTGGATCTCAAACAAGGGTTCACTTTGCCTACATTATTTTCTATTCCAATGTATGGTCATTTTGTCTCAACTATACGAGATAAATTGATTTGTGTGTTAACACTACTTACAGCAGGTTTGTGTTATTTCGTGGTAAATGGGCAGTTTCTTTTAGGAAGAAGACGGTCTTCGGTAAGTAAACTGAAAATCTTAATCAATTGGTGTCTAGCGCAAGTGCAAAGTTCGAACTCACAATCCCCGTGTTGACAGGCAATTTATTCATGTACAGTTATTCGACTACTTAAACCATTCACTCCTGAAACGAAATGCTCGAAAGCTGGCAGAAGAAAGTTACTAAAGTAAGAAGGGACTATTATTCAATAAATTTACAAAAATACTCTGTTTTATCGGAGTTAGGTTGTACATCTTTAAAAAAAAAAGTGGACCGTCACATGTTTTTTGGCTAAAAGTATGTTTGACTTTTTATCGGAAACAAGATTTTGCAGATGGATACATGTATATATTTAAAGAACTTATTAACAGTGGAAATGTTAATCATATTTACGAACCTAATCCTAACTACAATATACATAAATTGGAGAACATTAAGGACAGAGAAACGCACGAATAATAGCTAACAAAATGTATTAATCCGTGTTCAGATCCTTACATAAAAGATGAAGGGATACATGTGTATGAGCGGTATGTTGATGTTGTCCCTAAAAACTAAAAATATTACAAAGAATTCTATTCATTCTGCTTTGAGACCAGAGTATTGTTGAAAAAATACTTGAACAGTTTGCGTTTCAGATTAAAAAAGGTTCCGTGAAACGATCAGCATATGTTTTCTTTTTTTCCCCAAGATCTTCTCGAAGGGCCTTGAATGGCCCCCATACCACTAGCCGATTTATTTTGTTTGCGCTATGCATTACTCGACCAATGTATTTTGCCTAACAAGAGACTAGTTATAGCCCTGCTCGGTGATAACTACTTATTTGACATATCCCAAGCAAGACAGTCCTATTTAACAAACGTAAACATTTTTGGGGCCTATTTTATCAAGTATCTGGCTAGAAAAAAAATTATGACTAAAATCAGCAAAGACCCATCGAAAAAACATCTGATACAAAAATTTAACAATACTTTTAGATATTTGGATGATATATTGGCTCTAAATAATGACGACTGCAGTATGTATACTAAAGAAATTAATCCTGTTGAACTTACTTAAAATAAAGCTAATACTAACAATGACCACTGTCCCTTCCTTTTCTCGATCTTGATATCTATATGTATATCATTAACGGGAATCTTAATACAAAAAATTATGATAAAAGAGATGCCTTTTCATTTCCTATTGTTAATTATCCATTTTTAGATGTTGTTAATTATCCATTTTAGTTATGGTGACGGTCCCATGTCCCCATCGTATGATGTTTATGTATTTCAATTTGTACTGTTCGCTCGTGTATGTAACAACATATACGATTTAAGGGAGAGAAATTGACGTATTACTGAAAATTTATTACACCAGGGTTTTCGATATCATAAACTAGTCAAAACATTTACCAAATTTTATCATCGGTATAAGGACATCATTTGTACATATACTAGTAACTCAACATGCAGACATCTTATACGTTCGGGTATTTCCCATCCAATCTTTTATGGTAATATTCTTTACAAAGCACAAACATATCAGTATTTACCTCAAAAGCTAACAAAACCTTTAAACAGACTTATTAAGAAGGGGTATTGTTTCCATACTGTTGACTATATTGATTCACTTATAGGGTATTTGCATCGGAATTTAACACATTTATTCTAAATTCTAAACCAGTTGTTGGCATGACACAGGTTATGTTCTTCTCACATATTTTATGATGGTAAAATACTAAACCCCTAACATGAGGGATTGTGCCTGCCTGATATTCATATGATGAAGACGTTATCTTTTAATCAGTTTAATTGAGGTCTGAAGCTTGCATGTTAGTAACTGCTTGTAGTCTGTTGTTATTTATGTATTATTGTCATTTTGTTTATTTTCTTTTGTTTCCTATTCTGACATCGGACTCGGACTTCTCTTAAACTGAGTTTTACTGTGCGTACTGTTGTCCGTTTGTTTTTTCTACATTGGTTAGAGGTAAAAGGGAGGGTTGAGATCTCCAAAAAACATGTTTAATACCCGCCGTATTTTTGCGCCTGTCCCAAGTCAGGAGCCTCTGGCCTTCGTTAGTCTTGTATCATTTTTAATTTTAGTTTCTTTTGTATAATTCGGAATTAAGTATGACGTCCACTATCACTGAACTAGTATACATATTTGTTTAGGGGCCAGCCGAAGGACGCCTCCGGTGCGGGTTTCCCCCGCTGCATTGAAGACCCATTGGTGGACTTCGAATGCTTTATGGTCGGATTGTTGTCGCTTTGACACATTCCTCATTTCCATTCTCAATTTTGTCTTCCGTTTATTGTTACCTTATTTTGCATTGAATTAAAAGATAGAAATCTTTGGCAAATATGTTGTACCGATGATTTTGTTTTGCATGCATTATTAGAATGCCAAGCCTATGCAGATAGCCAAGAACGTATCAATTCGGATTAACACGGTGTCCCTTTCAATACAGAAAAAATGGTATACAATAATTTCTCGCTACATTGAAGACCTGTTGGTGACCCTCTGCTGTTGTTTTTTATTTGGGCGGGTTGTTGTCTCTTTGACACATTTCCCCTTTCCATTCTCAATTTTAATAATCACTGTTTAAATAACTAACAACTCATTTGCGATATAGGCGTTTTGTTTAGGGATGATATCAGAAGGCGGTACAATGTAGGGGGTAGTGGACAAAAATATCCGACCTCAATCGAATTTATGTCTTGTGTTTTGAAAGCCAAAATCAAAATGGCTGGCAATTGAAAATATTATATTCTGACTCGTCGATAGAAATAGTTCATACCATTGAAATAATCAATTTTGTTAAATAAATATGCAAAGAAAAAAAATTTCGTTCCCTTACAAGACTATCACTAGAAATCAAGTTAGAAATACGATTGTTTTTCCCTATAATGTAACAATATACATTAAAATCGACCCTTATAAGAGGTTTGTTTGCCTTACATTTAAAATATCTTAATCTCTTTTATTACAAAATAGGATTTAGTTAGATTACTAGATTAAATATTAATCGATTATATTTTGGTTACATTACATTAAGAACAAATTAAAATGGCGTCATCATAATAATGTTAAGAGGACACTTCTAGCCTTTTGTTGATATTTTTGGGGATGATTTAAGAGATATGGTTCTCCGATGCATTTTGATACTGATATTTGTACCTTTGACACTGTCTAATCCGACCGGATGTACGTACACTACAGACATTCTGTTATATTCCTGCGACAGCCGACTATGGGTGTTACCTCTAGATTATTCCCAGTTTACGGTGCAGCCACAGAGACTTCTGATCAAAGACATGTCCGGAGAACTTGCTGCATCTGCTCCTAATGGACCCGTGTTTAGTGGCTTCAATGCGATCAATACTGCATTATTTGATGTAAGATTCCCGCCATCTTTACACATTATGTGTGTCGCTAATGGATTTCTCATGATGGTTAAAGATGCATTTCAAGATTTTGGATGGGTCGAAGAGCTGATTATTCAGGATTGTGACATTCTTTCGCTTCCCGCGCAAGTCTTCGCACATTTTGGTGACCTGAATTCTTTAATTATTGAGGGTGGTTCAATGGATGCTATGGTCGCTGACACTTTCTATGGATTAAATGTCAACAAAATGTCGTCTGCTGTCACACCCAAAGGGGAATTTATACTTCGGAACACTGAAATTATTGGCGGTTCTTTGCCATACGGCGGTCTCTTCACCCAAAGCAATGTATCAACCATAATACTAGACAACATACACCTGAGCTCTCTTCGTACAGATACATTTTATAATAACCTCAAACTTACCAATTTATCTATAAGTTACAACGCCTTAACTAGTATCCCAGACAATCTGTTTATCCAGTCACAATCTTTACAATTCGTTCGGATATACGGAATACCTTGGGCGTGTGCATGCAGCTCTCTCGGATTTATACCTTATGTCATCAGCAATAACATCACTTTGGAAGGAGATATAGTTTGTACATCGCCTGCGAATTATGCAAGTAAGACTTATATCTAACGTTTCTTTATTCTTACTGCTTTATCAACATAGCTTTAAATTTGTATTCCAAAACGGCTATGTACAGTAACTATTATGTATTTTGTAACAAACAACTTCATTTGTTCTATTGTAATTTTAAGGCGTGTATAATATAATCAAAATACAATATTAATACACCAGGTGCCTAGACATGGCATTGTACCCGAGTAGGTTTCTTTCACAATGTAATGCCCAGATAGTGTGAAACATCATATATATCACGGTATCTCTAAAATTAGTCATATGATTACACAGAGACTTTCGGCGAGACATGTTAGAAGTAAATAATGATTATGGAAGTTCATATGTCTTTTTCTTTCATGTCTTTATTTAAAAAGTTGCTCTTATCATTTTGTATTATTACTTGACTTTTTTTGTATACTTTTATCTCTTGATGCTAACAAAAAAAAAAAAGATGTGGTATGATTTCCAATTAGACAACTTTCACAAGAAACCATATAACACAGACATTAACAACTATAGGTCACCGCATGGCCTTCGCCAATAAGCAAAACCCATAATACATAGTCAGGTATAAAAGGCATGACAAATGTAAAACAATTCAAACGAGAAAACTTACAGCCAAATTAATGTACAAAAAAATGAAAAACAAACAAATATGTAACACAGCAACAAACAACTTTAAATTAACGCCCGTTTTTTGTTTTACAGATCAGAGAGCAGCAGTTTATTATGCCACAAACTGTATAAGTTATGATGTTTGTGCTGGTCAAACAGGTCAGTATTACATTTTATTTTTCTAAATAAACCAGCCTTTATTACATTGTAATAGTTGTTGGGTTTAAACTCATCAAAGTGGCATTGTTTCATTCATTCCTTCTATTATTGCTTATATTTAAAGCAGAATGACATTTCTGTCCTTTTTATAATATATCTTCCTGTCCTTTAGTAAGAGTGATCATTTTTCAATTGTGTTAAACGTTTCAGATGTTAGTCCAGTAATATGATATTTGTCGTATAGACATTCATCTATAGTGTTCATGTTACGTGATGTGCTATTGGGTATTATGATGAGAACAAAGTGAAATTTAAATGAATTTGTAGATTGCTGGCCTATTTATGCATTAGGCTAGAGGCTTGGACTGCCTTTTGAAAGTATGGTACATACAATTGCTCAATAAGAATTTTCAAAAAAAAAAAAAAGATATCACACATTTATTCTCCGCTATGACTTAAATATCAACTTATCAATATCAATCAAACAATTATAAATCATTGGTATAATATAGATCATTTATTCTGGTATAACCTAAGCATGCAGATTTTTTATTTTACTTTACATTGCGTTGTACATTTGTTGAGGAAGCATTAGATCTGAGTTATATCATAACGTCATCAGGAGCAGCACATGTACAGCCAACAACTTTTAAAACATCAGAGAGAATCCATTTGTCATTTATAATTCTAATAAAATTGCACGATTTTCGAAGTTTAAATTGCTGTTTATCGCTCATGATAGCTATAGATTTTTAAACGATACAGTTCGACAGATAATAGTATGAACTTAATTCAACGGTCAATTTAAACACATTCTATCCAAACAATATTAGTACACTTTTATGTATGTTTTATGATCATGGATGACTTTCTAACATATGAACATGTATTGAACATATGCTTTCTGTTTTCCAGGTTTTGTGAGTGCTGGAAAATGTATAACTGTGTTAGATATCATAAGCTATGTATTATTCGTTCTCAATACTATCATAGCTTGTATAGCCTTTGGTCTCGTGTTGCATCTTTTCCTCCGACTTAAAGAAATTAAAGATAAACGAAGAGGTTTTATGTTACGAAGGATGTTTGGTGTTGAGCAGGCCAAGACGAAAACATTCAATGTAGTCAAGCCACGGGATCCTTCATTTGACTAATGCCAGCAGTCAAAGACTAAAACATTCAATGTTGTCAAGCCACGGGGCCCTTCATTTGAATTATACTAGACGACCAAGATCTAACCATTTAATAATGTCAGAACGAAGTACCTGTCTTTTGACATTATTAACAGGAATATCTTCATCGGATACCTTGACCTGTACACCAAAAGTAATCATAGTATCTCCGTATATCTAATGAAGTTCAATACAAAGCATATTCATTCTGTTTTTATACTTAACTAATTCATCTAATGATGATAAAAATAATTACCTGACTTAACTGAGTTATGTTTGACCTTTACAGCCTTAAGGCCGTAATCATGTAAAGTTGCATTGGTGGACGGTGCAAGTTAAATCATTGTCAATAATGGCTTCCTCATAAAATCTAATTCATAGAACATAACTGCTTCAATTTTAGTTTTGAAAATAACACATTCTATTCATGGACTATTTGTCTTCAGTGGACGTTTTATTGTATTATTTAATTTGTGTATGGTGTTTGTGTTTTGAATGTGCTTTTGGTATTTTTTGTCCCTATTTTATAACGCATACAAATTGCACAAAGCATAAGAAATTAACATTGACTAATGAACCATGAAAATGAGGTCAAAGTTAAATAAAACATGCCAGACTGACAAGTATCCTTTACAATCAATCCATACACAACACATAGTCGACCTACTGCTTATAATATCTGAGAAACAAACATAATCGTGTTAATTTACCATGAAATTAGGTCGAAGTCAGATAACGTCTTTCTGGTGGAAATACAACCTTTACATAGAACCCATATACAAAATATAGTTGTAGAAATCAAATATATATGGTGGGTCCTAGATCTAAGGCAGATTCCGAATCAATGGTAAATATGGCGTCATACCATCCCAAATCTATGGCAGATTAAAAAAAAGAGCCTATTATAAACTAGGCGAACGATACACACAAACAGGTAGAACGAACGAACAAACACGGGCATAACAAACGCTGCACAAACACGGGTACAGAAAACGCTGTGACACTGTCACATGTCAACACAGTAAGATGGTGTCAAAGGAACGTGACCATCCAAAAAAGTAGAATAACAGTACGGAACTAAATAAAAATCGTCCTTTTTGTCGTATATTTTTGTGTGAAACTGAAATATTTAAATGTAGATAAGAAGAGTAATAATTATACAGAAAATAATTGATTTGTTTGAAATCAGTTCCTTTAAGTTTGGGTAAATTTTCTCCTGGGAGAAACAAAAAACCCAACATTTCTTTGATTCAGACATTGGTTGATTAATGACACAAACAGCAGCAATAAAAATCTAATTTATGTGAATACATTCTACAGGCTACAAGTCAAAACAATGATAAAATTAATATACATTTCACAATTGTCCAGCTTATCAACTAAAATATACATAGGAAATGGCAACATTCATTACATTTGACATTTTCTCTATGGTCATTATACATTAGTCTGGGGAGAATTTAAAGGATTTAGTCTTGGGTGAAATATAAGGAGCTAGTCAGGGAAGAAGTATAAGGATCTAGTCAATGTATTCATACTTTCAACAAGTTGGTCATCTTCTTGTGCTAATCCATTCACCTAATAGAAAGAAACATTGTTAAAGAAAAGTATTATGAACATGGCTAAATCATGTGCTATTGTAGTACAATAGTTAGTTTAAGATATGCACAATATAAGTTTCCTCAGTTAAGGACCTAAATATCGTCCACCTTCAATTATTAATTGGAATGAGTGTCGTAATATCATCCACGACTCACTCCATACTTACTGTATGAAATGGATAAAACGGGAAAAAGCTGACAAAAAATCTTTGGACTCTTTTTTTAATTCAGTAATGAAGATAGTTGATATACGTATTCAACATTTTAAAGAACATTTTACTATTAACAATAACCACAATAAACCTATTTCTCGTATCAAACATAAACTAAAAGAACTACATGTAGCCTAAGAATTTGTTTTTGTCCCGGCCGATAAAGCTGCTAATAATATTATTATTGTTTGACGTAAATTTTACATTGAGGTTCTAAAAAAGGAAATCACCAATTCACCAACATTCCAACTGACTCCATTTTCAGAAAACGAAATCTGTAACAAACATAAACTTTTAGCCACCGCTTTACAAGCAGAGCCAAATACAATGAAAGTTCCAACTATGTATTGGCTTCCGAAGCTATACAGAATCCCTTACAAATATAGATTTATTTCGTCTTCAAGCCAAATATCTAAAAGTATTATTAAATTTGTTTATCAGATGTTGTTTTGATTTGGAAGTCAATGAATTCACCCCTTCAACAGTTTCAAGAACTCAGTATAATCACCCGGTTAACCGATACAGAAAGAGTGTGATGAATGGCGAAACCTGAATCAAGCACTCATTTATGAGTTTATAACCTATTTATTAATAAAGGCACCTCATTAAGGAATTCCCCCTTCCTAAACAACACAAAGTGTGCTACGATAAATGGAGTAGGAACGGTTTACACTTTCTAAGCACAAGACACAAAGCCGGGTTTAAGTTTACTTGCAATGGTTTGCTTCTTATATGTTTTCCGTTTGAGCAGTAATACATTTATACATTTTCAATATCCATATTGTTTCAAAATAAATGTAGTTGCTTTATGTCACATTTATATATTCGTTCAAATATTTGCTTTCGAATGAAATTATGAAAATTGTTAAATACCGGCGGTGTTATATTTAGAGGCTTTCTTAAATTAGCAGTGATGTGAGAGTAAGTTTGCTCCGTGTTGAGGTCTTACTGTTCCTAGCTTTTTGTTAGTTTTTGTTGTACATGTACTGCTTTCATATTCTTTCTTTTTCTATTGTTTACCTTTGTCATAATATCTAACAGATGATTGTGATGTGCATGGTACTTCATTATGTGTACAAACGCTTGGATGAACCAGAAACCCTTGGATTCTGTATTTGAAATGATGGGGTCTGAAAGGAAACAATTCTGATATATATATATATATAAATATAGATATTTTTATCATCAACAAAAAAGTATAGAAGTTATAAATAATGATAATAATCATTCAATTGAAAAGAATAAAATAAAAATAATACTCATCGAAGAAAAGAATGTTTCCTACAATTATCAGAGCTATGATCAGAGATGATCTAGGGATAAAAAAAATTCTTCATTTAATATATTCCGGAAACCATTATTTTTTTATTATTTCCATTAATTAGGTACCATAAGACTCCTCGCTCAGGTAATAAAAAGAACAACCGTATTAAGTAGCCCTCGTAAGATAATAAATGGAAGTACCATATTAAGTAGCCATCGCTCAGATTATAAATAAAATTACCGTATATATAGTAGCCATCACTAATAATACATGAATTTACCGTATTTAGTTGCCCTCGCTAAATGATATATGGAAGTACCGTATTTAGTTGCCCTCGCTATGATGAAATGTGTTATTACCGTATTTAGTAGCCCTCGCTAAGAAAATATCTGCTTTGGTAAGGGTATGGTGGTCTTCATGAATATGTGGGAATATATTGCTCATCTCAGTATTGTCTGGTTCGCCACAGTCTAAAATATATACATTGCATATTATAAACAATTATAATATACACTGCATATAATAAACAATATAATACACTACATATAATGAACAAAATATTACAGTGCATACATTGAACAAATCAAGAAAGTCATGACAGGAAATGCAAGCACGGGAATATCGTTTCAATTGGGGGATACATACCCCGTATGCAGGTGTTGCTGGACTGTTGCTACTTAAAAATTGAAAGTTCATAATTGGAAAGCTGAAATCATCTCTTTTGTCGTACAGTTTTGTTTTCAACTGACCTTCATTGTCAATTTCTAGATCTTAGTCAAGATATGAGGCCGACTTAACTGTATCTGTAGTATCCTTTATCTCTAGTTCCATGGGATAAATGAGTTCCAAATAGTCACCACATTATCAGGAGAGGGGGTATTTACAACATGATAAGGCAGGTTTTTTTTAAATGAGACAAAAAGGAAATACTACCCATACGACAGGAACAGGCTCTTTTACGATTAGACAAGGGAAAACATACAAAAGAAACAAAAGTAATAACCATCAGGCCAGGGATGTTTCAGTACTATGAGACACAAACTTGAATACTTACAAAACGACAGGATCAGGGGTATTTGATATAAGACAAGAAAGAAGACACATAAAAACCATCAAAGGCAGGAATAATGTATATGAGACAAGAAAAGACTTAAATTGGGGTGTTTAAAATGAAAAAAAAAATGTCATTTCTACCATGTAACAAAAAAGGGGTTTACACAATAAAACAAGAAAGGAGAAAAATTACAACACGACAAGGGATTTACAAGGAGATAACAAAAGAGAAAATTGTAAGACAACTTAAGAGGAGTATTTACAATTAGACACAACAGTAGCTTTCAATTCGACAGGAAAGGGTTTGTTTACAATAAGACAAAAAGACTATTACGACAGGCAGGGTGATATGTATAGAACATACATTCAACCTCATATATCAAAAACAACAAGACAACACCATGGCTAAAAAAGAAAAAAGACCAACAGACAAACAATATAATAGATGACACAACATAGAAAACTAAAGATTGATCAACACAAAACGATCCAAAGTACAAAAGACATACTGTAAAAGTTTTCAAAGGTACCACGATTATCATTTAGTACGCCAGACGCTCGTTTCGTCTTCATAAGACTCATCAGTGACGCTCATATCAAAATATTTATAAAGCCAAACAATAAAAAGTTGAAAACATTGAGGATCCAAAATACGGCTATTAAAGGTAATCTATGCCTTGGATAAGAAAATCCTTAGTGTTTCGAAAAAATCAAAGTTTTGAAAACAGGAAATTTAGAAAAGGGACCGCATTATTGATATTCATCGGAGTGTTGACTACTTGGCTGATGATATCATCAGGGACGAAACGTCCGCCAGCAGTGGCATCGACACAGTGGTGTAAAAGTTATCAAAGGTACTAGGATTATAATCTAGTATTCCAGACGCGCGTTTCGTCTACATAAGACTCATCAGTGACGCTCATATAAAAATATTTATAAAGCCAAACAAGTCAAAAGTTGAAGAGCATTGAAAATCCAAAATTCTAAAAAGTTGTGCCAAATACGGCTAAGGTAATCTACGCCTGGGATAAGAAAATCTTTAGTGTTTCGAAAAATTCAAAGTTTTGTAAACAGGAAAGGAGTAGGTTCAGTAAGACCACTTTTTGGCCCCAAAATATAGCAGTTTTAGAAAATTGTGAACGTGTAGTCTTTAAGCTATTTTTTGGAAAGTACAATGCTTCTGCTACATAAATATGAACTGTTTTTTTGGCAATGCAACGCACAAATATCTCGTTCTAGCACCATTAAGTCATTCTAAATTACTGAAATCTTCAAATTTTTAGCATTTTGGTTGAATTTTAAACGGTATCCGTTTAAAATGAAAGTGGCCGCATTCGTGTTCATTCATAGTATTGAAATGTAAGTTGCATTTGATGATAATACATAACATATTTAAATTTTGAGGATGACAACAGATGCAGTCACTTTCATTTTTGACAGAAATCATCTAAAAAATGACGTTTTTTGGCATATTTGATAGATTTTTCATATTTAAGCTTGAATCAGAGCCTTTTTAATGACAAACTCAGTTAACATCTTTCATATAAACTCATGGAATCAATTGAAATAGACACTTAAGTGTTTAAAAAGTGTCCAAAAACTTTCGTTAAAAGAACCTCAAATGTGAGGCCAAAATCGGGCTTTACCGGACCTATTCCAGGAAAAAGGACCACATTATTGATATTCATGTCAACACCGGAGTGTTGACTACTGTACTGGTGATACCCTCGGGGACGAAACGTCCACCAGCAGTGGCATCGACCCATGGGTGTAAATAGTTATCAAAGGTACCGATTATAATTTAGTAAGCCAGACGCGCGTTTCGTCTACATAAGACTCATCAGTGACGCTCATATCAAAATATGTAAATCTTACCTGACGGGCATGCATGAATGAAGAACAGCTTCGGCTTCCCCTTCAGTTTTGGACAGTTTTCTGTATCAAACTGATCCATTATATTTTGCATTTTCAGAGGTTCTGCATCTCTCATGAATATCAGATCACCATGTCCATGAGATAAAATAACCATAGCAAAACAGTCGTACGTGTCAGGATTGTTTTGTTCTGCACTTATCAGACTTAATAATTCCTATAAACAAAAAACGTACATTTTACTAAAGACTCTAAAAATTATTAAGAAAATAGAAACAGCAACCCAATTTTGTTTATTTATGTAAACTTCAATGTATTAACAGCCAAATTAAACTGCAAGAGCAACCTATAAAACTGAGTCTAAATTGAAAACAACGTTCAAACCTATGATTGCGTTGGATAAAAACTGCAATTTTTATACGTGTGCTTGTAAAACAAATATCGTTGTAGAGGTGTCTAAATACAGCACAAACAACAATTTCCAAATGACCAAAAAAAGTGAAAAAGTATGTTGTAACAAAATGCATTTGACTAACAGGTCGAACAACTGATGTTCTTAAACCCTGATGATTGCCCTTGACGATTGCCAAATAAATTGATCACAAGATGTGAAAAGTGGATCTGTATACTAATTTAAAACAATAAAGTTACGGAGTCATAAAAATTACCTCAATCTAGGATAGACACTTGAATTTTAAAGAGTCGAAATAGGATCAAATGAATATATAAACCGGAATCAAAATATCTATTTAACTATAATTTAATTTTGGATGTAACGCGTCTTCAGATTGGCTGAAGTCGTTTTGTTGATCAGCTCATAGACATAATGTAGACATGTGACCGTGAGGTCATCACCGTTTTTTCGTGGGTTACTCCGGTTTAAAATGGAATTTAGAATTAAATTATATGAAATAACTGTAATATTTTAGATTTCTATTCAAAATAACATAAAAAAACCGTGGTGCTACGCGGGTTATTCAGTGTGTGCCACATTTTAATGTTATTTCTCCATAGACAGGAAAAGAAATATTCCATCATTCCTTAAATATATATCATATATAGTTACATAGTGTGTTGGTCATCACCATTTAACTATAAGTCGTTCTGAGAATAAAAATCAGGCAACAAACGATGTTAAAGACCTTCTGAGATCAAGAATACCCCTATACCATCTGCTTGGGAAAATCAAGCATATTGCAGGTTGGTCAAAATACAATACAATCATAAAAAGAGAGTGGTGGCCATACCAAAGCCTTTAAATAAGAATAGAACTGTTCGAGAACGACTAATCGCTACTGTTTATCGTGCGATAGGACCATTTCGGGGACTTTGCATACGAACAGACACACAGTTGTTTGTATCCAATGTAGTGTAGAGCCCGCCAAAGTTGAAAATTAGCATCGAGGAGGACGATCCATAGTTCCAATGGAATTCGGTTCATCTTCCTTGACCCTATCGTAGCCCGGATTTGAACCATATCGAGCATATATGGGTAACTACTATTAGGCGTAAAAGAAGAGGGACCAAAGATACCAAAAGGGACAGTCAAACTCGTAAATCTAAAACAAACTGACAACACCATGGCTAAAAATGAAAAAGACAAACAGAAAAAACAATAGTACACATGACACAACATAGAAAACTAAAGAATAAACAACACGAACCCCACCAAAAACTAGGGGTGATCTCAGGTGCTCCGGAAGGGTAAGCAGATCCTGCTCCACATGCGGCACCCGTCGTGTTGCTTATGTGATTACAAATCCGGTAAAAAGTCTAATTCGGTAGGTCAAATTCATGAAAGGGAAGGGGATTGTAGTTACGACGTAAGGAACATATCCGATATCATTTGTGAAACGGTTATTCCATAACGGTCAACCAACTCGTGATGGCTTCCGTAAAATTTACGAAGGGATGATTTCAACTTCACCATTTGGAACTCTTGGTTTAATAGCTTCCTTGTGAGCAGTAACCCTCTATCAAGAAAATCATGATAGGAAATGCAAGCACGGGAATATCGTATCAATTGGGAGATATATACCCCGTATGCAGGTGCTGCTGGAATGTTGCTACTTAGAAATGGAAAGTTCACAATTGGAAAGCTGAAATCATCTCTTTTGTCGTAAAGTGCACGATTGGACACGCCAGTTCAAACACGTCATGAAATAAACAATGCCCTTCATCATAAATGGTTGCTGCTACCATAGTAACAATTTAGTCGATTTATGGCAGGAATTAGAAGACGTTAAGAGGCGGTTATCCTTTTGAATGGAGGCTATGCACAAAGTACTAATTCTTTGGCGTATAACAATCAAACAAGATGTAAACAATCATCTATAATACGATTAATTTTGAAATGTCTCACATTGTAAAGTTCGACTATAGTAAAATGCATTTTTTTGTACAAAAAAAACACTTCATTTTGTTATTAAAATTGTGGTTAGATATAACATTTTTTTCATACATTTTTTGTTAGTTTAAATGAAATTGTTATCATAAACTCTGTTTCATTATTATTTTACAAATATTTTATCATATTCTATCCAAAAATTAAATAAGAGGCTGATTTTTCAAATTGATAATTGATATATTTAAGAGGTGAGATGTCTTAATCACTTACCATTTTATTTATATTTGTTTTTAGCACAACTTTGAATTTAAGCTGTTGGAATAACAGCGTTAAGCTTGATGCTGACAGATCATGTGCCTGTTTATCTCGTGATGGAATACCATGGTCATCGAATGACATTATGTTAATGATTATTAGTTTTCCTCTGGGTTTACCGTCCATGATGTAACACTGGAATTGACAAAGAGTAAACAAATATAAATAAATAAAGGTGAATTCATTTTAAGATTTTTTTAAAAGTCATTGATATTATATAAACTACTTAAAAACGACATGATGTTAGTAAATTCTGTCAACTTTACTCAGTAGTTGAAAATGTATTTCGTCATGTTTCTGTACACCTAGCGAACAATGTATATCAAACTGGCATACACATGACATAGAGCTGGATAATTTCTGTATTTATAAATTAATATACTTGTAGTTTCTGACAATTAATAGTATTTTACATACATCCGGGTTATTGCTCATAATCTGTTGTCTGTTACATTTTTGCATTTGTATTTTCATTGGTTCTACAGTCTCTGGAGTAAATGGAGGAACAATATCTGTAGAGTGTATATCAATGCTTCCTAATAAAAAGAAAAAAGAAATATAAATAGACGATTTTCATACATACCGACTTTTAAGTCAGGGTTATTATATTTTTTCAACAGTTAACATTTTCTGTCCTTGTACTCGGTCAATCAAAAGTAACCAAAATAAGTAAAATTAGCATATAATCGGTGAAGTTTGCTGTTTTTCGATACATCTGTCGTGTAAAGTAAAAAGATAAGGCATTTATTATTCCCAATACATTGTACCGATTAAAAGCTCTATATTACTTCTTTATGTTGCTCTTACTTGAATTCGTACCAGGATGTCATACACAGAGAAGGTAAACTGTCGAAAAATATAAATTTCTAGGTAAAAAACCGATAATATGAAAAAAGTCTATAAGGTAATAAGGTCAAATAAGGACAGAAATAATGTTTGCACCTGTCCTAAGTCAGGAATCTGATGTACAGTAGTTGTCGTTTGTTTATGTAATATATACGTGTTTCTCGTTTCTCGTTTTGTTTATATAGATTAGACAGTTGGTTTTCCCGTTTAAATGGTTTTACACTAGTAATTTTGGGGCCCTTTATAGCTTGTTGTTCGGTGTGAGCCAAGACTCCGTGTTGAAGGCCGTACTTTAACCTATAATGGTTAACTTTTTAAATTGTTACTTGGATGGAGAGTTGTCTCATTGGCACTCACACCACATCTTCCTATATTTAAGTACAAACTGGGATAACAGAAAATGTAAAACAAAATAAATAAACTGACTTAGCGAACTATATTGTATATATAAACTGACTTAGACAACTATATTGTATATATAAACTGACTTAGCCAACTATATTGTATATATAAACTGACTTAGCCAACTATATTGTATATATAAACTGACTTAGCCAACTTTACTGTATATATAAACTGACTTAGCCAACTATATTGTATATATAAATTGACTTAGCCAACTTTACTGTATATATAAACTGACTTACCCAACTATATTGTATATATAAATTGACTTAGCCAACTATATTGTATATATAAAAAAGAAGTAGGGTATAATTGCCAATGAAACAACATTCAAAAGATACAAAAAATACACCAAAATTATATTATAGGCCACCGTACGGCTTTAAACAATAGACAAAGACCATAGCGCATAGTCTGTATGTATGTCTGTACCAGGTCATGCTATCAATATATGGATAGTCTGTATGTATGCCAGTACCAGGTCAGGCTATCAATATATGGATAGTGTAGTATATTAAGTATTGTCATATATTCGATATTGATACGTTCTGAATAGTGCTGTGGCTGTTCTGTACGATCTGTGACTGTATGAAAGTACCCGTTGGGTACCAGATATTATGATTGTAAACAATGCTGAATAAACGTGTCTTCTCGAATGTATTTCGTTAAATCGGCCAGATACATATTAAACATGAACCATCGACACTACAGATAGTCTGTATGTATACCTGTACCAGGTCAGGCTATCAATATATAAACAGTCTGTATGTATGCCTGTACCAGGTCATGCTATCAATATATGGATAGTCTGTATGTATGCCAGTACCAGGTCAGGCTATCAATATATGGATAGTCTGTATGTATACCTGTACCAGGTCAGGCTATCAATATATAAACAGTCTGTATGTATACCTGTACCAGGTAATGCTCCGCTCCGCGTCGCCAGGTAAACTAAATTTGCTACAGTAAAACTACCGATGGACGTCCTTACAGCTTCAAATACAATACAGTTATCTCTATTCTAATGCAAAACAAGTTCATAATTAAATTTCAATCATTATTTAAGTGTAAAATTTTCATTAAAGAAAATTCCGCGAAAAGATGTTATCTTCTTTGGTCCCTTCACTAGGTGACGTCATAGGTATGCTTCCGGCGTCAGACATAAACACCGGGCGTTTTCTGGCTTCTGTTCCGCTTCAGAATGTAATAACATTTGACAACCAGATGCTCCGCAGGGCGCAGCTTTATACGACCGCAGAGGTTGAACCCTGAACGGTTGGGGCAAGTATGGACACAACATTCAAGCTGGATTCAGCTCTAAATTTGGATTCTGATTAAATACTTGACACAGCATAGGTTTCTGACACAGAATGAATGTGGTCTAATGAACTTAAAATTTTTTTTTTGCCTTTGAGCAATTCACTTTGCTGTTGACTATTAATCCTCTCAAAAAAATGTTGAAGAAATTTTCTTTTTATTTATGAAATCTGAAATGAAAAAAATTGACCCCCCAATTTTTTTTTCACATCCCCCTTTCCCTTATTTCAAAACTGATCTCAATTCAAATTTCTAATGAAGTTTGCAACAATAACCACTCAATTAAATACATCATAAAATATTAAAATGTAAAAAAAGTGCTTGACATGTTATCACTGAATGGTAAAGATTGTTTTAATCTATCAGTTGGTAGTAAAAGTGAATATACATTGTATATTGTATAAAACAATGATTTAAGTTGATTCAACTACTATTCTGGACAAAGACAGATAACTCCAATTGAAATCCAATTGGAATTTCTTGTTATTGCACAATATTATGCAATTAAATATTTCTTGCGATTGTGCAATACTGTGCAATTGAAAATATTTGCTATTGCACAATACTGTACAATTGAAGATTTCTTGCTATTGCACAATACTGTGCAATTGAAGATTACTTGCTATTGCTGAATACTGTGCAATTGAAAATTTCTTGCTATTGCACAATACTTAATATAATAATTTTGGATCCTGATTTGGACCAACTTGAAAACTGGGCCCATAATCAAAAATCTAAGTACATGTTTAGATTCAGCATATCAAAGAGGCCCAAGAATTCAATGTTTGTTAAAATCAAACTAATTTTAATTTTGGACCCTTTGGACTTTAATGTAGACCAATTTTAAAACGGGACCAAAAATTAAGAATCTACATACACAGTTAGATTTGGCATATCAAAGAACCCCAATTATTCAATTTTTGATGAAATCCAACAAAATTTAAATTTGGACCCCGATTTGGACCAACTTGAAAACTGGGCCAATAATAAAAAATCTAAGTACATTTTTAGATTCAGCATATCAAAAAACCCCAAGGATTCAATTTTTGTTAAAATCAAACTAAGTTTAATTTTGGACCCTTTGGACCTTAATGTAGACCAATTTGAAAACGGAACCGAAAATTAAGAATCTACATACACAGTTAGCGTCGGCATATCAAATAACCCAAATTATTCAATTTTTGATGAAATCAAACAAAGTTTAATTTTGGACCCTTTGGGCCCTTTATTCCTAACCTGTTTGGACCAAAACTCCCAAAATCAATACCAACCTTCCTTTTATGGTCATAAACCTCGTGTTTAAATTTCTTAGATTTCTATTTACTTATACTAAAGTTATGGTGTGAAAACCAAGAAAAATGCTTATTTGGGTCCCTTTTTGGCCCCTAATTCCTAAACTGTTGGGACCTCAACTCCCAAAATCAATATCAAAATTCCTTTTGTGGTCATAAACATTGTGTTTAAATTTCATTGATTTCTATTTACTTAAACTAAAGTTATTGTGCGAAAACCAAGAATAATGCTTATTTGGGCCCTTTTTTGGCCCCCAATTCCTAAACTGTTGGAACCAAAACTCCCAAAATCAATCCCAACCTTTTTTTTGTGGTCATAAACCATTTGTCAAAATTTCATAGATTTCTATTAACTTAAACTAAAGTTAGAGTGCGAAAACCAAGAAAATGCTTATTTGGGCCCTTTTTGGCCCCTAATTCCTAAAATGATGGGACCAAAACTCCCAAAATCAATCACCACCTTCCTTTTGTGGTCATAAACCTTGTGTTAAAATTTCATAGATTTCTATTCACTTTTACTAAAGTTAGAGTGCGAAAACTAAAAGTATGCGGTCGTATAAAAAGAACATTTTAGGCGCAACAAGTGAGTTTTTTGTTTATTATTGTAGAAATAACATGACAATACATTCCGCAATTCAAAATGTCGGCTTCCTTAGTTTAAGACAAGGAGATAGAGAATTTTACGCTTGCCGTCATCCAATTAAAACAATCGTTACAAAATAATTGCATTAGAAATATGGATAATCTGTATTTATGGCTGTGCCAGGTCATGCTATTAATAATTCTAATGCAACTTGAATGAACATTTTTTTTTCCATTGGCTAAAAGTTGCCGTCAAATCCACAGTTGACCAGGCGTAACTGAGGAGGAACCCGCCATTTTGAATTGATGAATCAACAAATGTTCGATTACTACTATATAATCGAAAATAAAACAACACATACCTCGAATTCGCCGTTTTAATGTAATTTTATCCGAATTTGAAGCGTACAGGTGACGTAATATCCTCGAGTTTGTAAGTTTCATTTGTATGACGTCACGTTTAGCCATGATGTCTGTGTGCCAAAATCATTCACGACGTTTCGCGGATTTTTTTTTATTAGACAAATTTAGAAATTTTTTCAAGTTTTATCGTATTTTTTCTTTTTGTAATGCATTAGAATTGGAATAACAGTACTGCAGTCGAGGAATTGCCACCGTCAACTTTGATTAGACGGTCGCAAATCTCCGTTTTACTGTCTCCGCTACGCGTCGCCATTAAAACTGCATTTGCGACCGTCAAATCTACAATTGACGGTGGCAACTCTTCAACTACAGTACTGTTATTCCTCAAATGGATAGTCTGTATGTATGCCTGTACCAGGTCATGCTATCAATATATGGATAGCCTGTATGTATGTCTGTACCAGGTCATGCTACTAATATAGGGATAGTTTGTTGTGTTCCTATCAATATATGGATAGTTTGTTGTGTTCCTATCAATATAGGGATAGCTTGTTGTGTTCCTATCAATATATGGATAGTTTGTTGTGTTTCTATCAATATAGGGATAGTTTGATGTTTTCCTATCAATATATGGATAGTTTGTTGTGTTTCTATCAATATATGGATAGTTTGTTGTTTTCCTATCAATATATGGATAGTTTGTTGTGTTTCTATCAATATAGGGATAGTTTGTTGTGTTCCTATCAATATAGGGATAGTTTGTTGTGTTTCTATCAATATAGGGATAGTTTGTTGTGTTCCTATCAATATATGGATAGTTTGTTGTGTTCCTATCAATATATGGATAGTTTGTTGTGTTCCTATCAATATAGGGATAGTTTGTTGTGTTTCAATCAATATAGGGATAGTTTGTTGTGTTCCTATCAATATATGGATAGTTTGTTGTGTTCCTATCAATATAGGGATAGTTTGTTGTGTTTCTATCAATATAGGGATAGCTTGTTGTGTTTCTATCAATATAGGAATAGTTTGTTGTGTTCCTATCAATATAGTGATAGTTTGTTGTGTTCCTATCAATATAGGGATAGTTTGTTGTGTTTCTATCAATATAGGGATAGTTTGTTGTGTTTCTATCAATATATGGATAGTTTGATGTTTTCCTATCAATAAATGGATAGTTTGATGTTTTCCTATCAATATATGGATAGTTTGTTGTGTTCCTATCAATATAGGGATAGTTTGTTGTGTTCCTATCAATATAGGGATAGTTTGTTGTGTTTCTATCAATATATGGATAGTTTGTTGTTTTCCTATCAATATAGGGATAGTTTGTTGTGTTCCTATCAATATATGGATAGTTTATTGTTTCCCTATCAATATAGGGATAGTTTGTTGTGTTTCTATCAATATAGGGATAGTTTGTTGTGTTTCTATCAATATATGGATAGTTTGATGTTTTTCTATTAATATAGGGATAGTTTGTTGTGTTTCTATCAATATAGGGATAGTTTGTTGTGTTCCTATCAATATATGGATAGTTTGTTGTGTTTCTATCAATATAGGGATAGTTTGTTGTTTTCCTATCAATATAGGGATAGTTTGTTGTGTGTCTATCAATATAGGGATAGTTTGTTGTGTTTCTATCAATATATGGATAGTTTGATGTTTTTCTATCAATATATGGATAGTTTGTTGTGTTCCTATCAATATATGGATAGTTTGTTGTTTTCCTATCAATATAGGGATAGTTTGTTGTGTTCCTATCAATATATGGATAGTTTGTTGTTTTCCTATCAATAAAGGGATAGTTTGTTGTGTTTCTATCAATATAGGGATAGTTTGTTCTGTTTCTATCAATATATGGATAGTTTGATGTTTTTCTATCAATATATGGATAGTTTGTTGTGTTCCTATCAATATAGGGATAGTTTGTTGTGTTCCTATCAATATAGGGAGGGTTTGTTGTGTTCCTATCAATATAGGGATAGTTTGTTGTGTTTCTATCAATATAGGGATAGTTTGTTGTGTTCCTATCAATATATGGATAGTTTGTTGTGTTTCTATCAATATATGGATAGTTTGTTGTTTTCCTATCAATAAAGGGATAGTTTGTTGTGTTTCTATCAATATAGGGATAGTTTGTTGTGTTCCTATCAATATATGGATAGTTTATTGTGTTTCTATCAATATAGGGATAGTTTGTTGTGTTTCTATCAATATATGGATAGTTTGTTGTGTTTCTATCAATATAGGGATAGTTTGTTGTTTTCCTATCAATATAGGGATAGTTTGTTGTGTTCCTATCAATATAGGGATAGTTTGTTGTGTTTCTATCAATATATGGATAGTTTGTTGTGTTTCTATCAATATAGGGATAGTTTGTTGTTTTCCTATCAATATAGGGATAGTTTCTTGTTTTCCTATCAATATATGGATAGTTTGTTGTGTTTCTATCAATATATGGATAGTTTGTTGTGTTCCTATCAATATATGGATAGTTTGTTGTGTTTCTATCAATATAGGGATAGTTTGATGTTTTCCTATCAATATATGGATAGTTTGTTGTGTTTCTATCAATATAGGGATAGCTTGTTGTGTTTCTATCAATATAGGGATAGTTTGATGTTTTCCTATCAATATATGGATAGTTTGTTGTGTTTCTATCAATATAGGGATAGCTTGTTGTGTTTCTATCAATATAGGGATAGTTTGATGTTTTCCAATCAATATATGGATAGTTTGTTGTGTTTCTATCAATATAGGGATAGTTTGTTGTGTTTCTAACAATATAGGGATAGTTTGATGTTTTCCTATCAATATATGGATAGTTTGTTGTGTTTCTATCAATATAGGGATAGTTTGTTGTGTTTCTATCAATATAGGGATAGTTTGATGTTTTCCTATCAATATATGGATAGTTTGTTGTGTTCCTATCAATATAGGGATAGTTTGATGTTTTCCTATCAATATATGGATAGTTTGTTGTGTTTCTATCAATATAGGGATAGTTTGTTGTTTTCCTATCAATATATGGATAGTTTGTAGTGTTTCTATCAATATAGGGATAGTTTGTTGTTTTCCTATCAAAATAGGGATAGTTTGTTGTTTTCATATAATAAGTTACCTGAAAATAATGATGGAGGATCAATTATTGGCGAACCGACAGAAGCAGCATGTTGTAATGTTGTTCTATCGTAACGCTGTGGTGTTTCTTCAAATGTTTTAGCTTTTGACAATTCTGGTCTGCTTGCAAATTCTGGCTTCAGGACATCAGCGAGTTCTTGATTGTGCGTGTCTACAAGTGCTTGATGGAAATAATCGTAAGCTGTTTGACCTCTACGTGGTAGTATGTCCAGAAGTGCGCGAGCTTGTTGTTCTCGTGTATGTTCAGACTGTAATTACAAGTTGGAATATTAATTTTGATTTTAATATGAAAAGTGTAAATAATCGAAGTAAAGCATATGTTTCCTTTGTGAATGACCGAGAACAACATAATATATATAACAAGAAAAAAAGAATTGCAAAATAGTTACGATAACTAAAATAGACGTAGAGGACTTTGTCCAATTAAGTTCTAAATTAAACTTGTTAAAAGAACCAAGCAGTACATTATTATAGATTTACATATGTAAATATACACGAAAGGGAGTGTATTTTCTAATTCGATAGCAAAGATTGAGAAGGTATTGCACATGACATTTCCCCCCCTACAAAACGTTAAGCAACGGTGTTACCAAACGTAATATCTTTTTTTCCGGATATTATTTACTTAATCTCAACTCATTTGGGTTTATTTTCATTTTGAACTATTTAGTTGATTTTGTTCTTCCTTTTCTTAAAACTGATCTATAGCTAAAAAAACCAATGATGGTTCACTTTCCTTATGTATAATACATCAAAATACAGAAATGAAGACAATAACAGCATATACCTTTACTAAGGGGAGACAACTGTTCAAACAAAATATTAACAACCAAGAAAGATCACTTTAGCAAAATACCTAATGGAAATGGAGACAAATCTAGCTTATTTGTCTGTTCTGTGGTCGGGTTGTTGTTTCTTTGACGCATTCCCCGATTCTATTCTCAATTGTATTGCCTTAATATTGTATATGAACATTTAACGTTTCTATGCATTAATGTATATGATTAAGATGATACTTACCGTTATTTCTGACATCATACCCTCTGTTAACACTCCATATGTGATGTACACGGTACTTACCGCTATTTCTGACATCATACCCTCTGTTAACACTCCATATGTGATGTACACGGTACTAACCGTTATTTCTGACATCATGACCTCTGTTAACACTCCATATGTGATGTACATGGTACTTACCGTTTTTTCTGACATCATACCCTCTGTTAACACTCCATATGTGATGTACACGAAACTTACCATTATTTCTGACATCATACCCTCTGTTAACACTCCATATGTGATGTACATGGTACTTACCGCTATTTCTGACATCATACCCTCTGTTAACACTCCATATGTGATGTACATGGTACTTACCGTTATTTCTGACATCATACCCTCTGTTAACACTCCATATTTGATGTACACGGTACTTACCGTTTTTTCTGACATCATACCCTCTGTTAACACTCCATATGTGATGTATACGGTACTTACCGTTATTTCTGACATCATACCCTCTGTTAACACTCCATATGTGATGAACATGGTACTTACCGTTATTTCTGACATCATACCCTCTGTTAACACTCCATATGTGATGTACACGGTACTTACCGTTATTTCTGACATCATACCCTCTGTTAACACTCCATATGTGATGTACATGGTACTTATCGTTATTTCTGACATCATACCCTGTGTTAACACTCCATATGTGATGTACACGGTACTTACCGCTATTTCTGACATCATACCCTCTGTTAACACTCCATATGTGATGTACATGGTACTTATCGTTATTTCTGACATCATACCCTCTGTTAACACTCCATATTTGATGTGCACGGTATTTACCGTTATTGCTGACATCATACCCTCTGTTAACACTCCATATGTGATGTACATGGTACTAATCGTTATTTCTGACATCATACCCTCTGTTACAAAATGTAACACTCCATATGTGATGCCCATGGTACTTACCGTTATTTCCGACATCATACCCTCTGTTAACACTCCATATTTGATGTACATTGTACTTACCTTTATTTCTGACATCATACCCTCTGTTAACACTCCATATGTGATGTACATGGTACTTACCATTATTTCTGACATCATACCCTGTGTTAACACTCCATATGTGGTGTACACGGTACTTACCGTTATTTCTGACATCATACCCTCTGTTAACACTCCATATGTGATGTACATGGTACTTACCGTTATCTCTGACATCATACCCTCTGTTAACACTCCATATGTGATGTACACGTTACTTACCGTTATTTCTGACATCATACCCTCTGTTAACACTCCATATGTGATGTACATGGTACTTACCGTTATTTCTGACATCATACCCTCTGTTAACACTCCATATGTGATGCACATGGTACTTACCGTTATTTCTGACATCATACCCTCTGTTAACACTCCATATGTGATGCACACGATACTTACCGTTATTTCTGACATCATACCCTCTGTTAACATTCCTTATGTGATGTACATGGATGGTACTTACCGTTATTTCTGACATCAAACCCTCTATTAACACTCCATATGTGATGAACATGGTACTTACCGCTATTTCTGACATCATACCCTCTGTAAACACTCCATATGTGATGCACATGGTACTTACCGTTATTTCTGACATCATTCCCTCTGTTAACACTCCATATGTGATGAACATGGTACTTACCGTTATTTCTGACATCATACCCTCTGTTAACACTCCATATGTGATGCACATGGTACTTACCGTTATTTCTGACATCATACCCTCTGTTAACACTCCATATGTGATGCACACGATACTTACCGTTATCTCTGACATCATACCCTCTGTTAACACTCCATATGTGATGTACACGTTACTTACCGTTATTTCTGACATCATACCCTCTGTTAACACTCCATATTTGATGTGCACGGTATTTACCGTTATTGCTGACATCATACCCTCTGTTAACACTCCATATGTGATGTACATGGTACTAATCGTTATTTCTGACATCATACCCTCTGTTACAAAATGTAACACTCCATATGTGATGCCCATGGTACTTACCGTTATTTCCGACATCATACCCTCTGTTAACACTCCATATTTGATGTACATTGTACTTACCTTTATTTCTGACATCATACCCTCTGTTAACACTCCATATGTGATGTACATGGTACTTACCATTATTTCTGACATCATACCCTGTGTTAACACTCCATATGTGGTGTACACGGTACTTACCGTTATTTCTGACATCATACCCTCTGTTAACACTCCATATGTGATGTACATGGTACTTACCGTTATCTCTGACATCATACCCTCTGTTAACACTCCATATGTGATGTACACGTTACTTACCGTTATTTCTGACATCATACCCTCTGTTAACACTCCATATGTGATGTACATGGTACTTACCGTTATTTCTGACATCATACCCTCTGTTAACACTCCATATGTGATGCACATGGTACTTACCGTTATTTCTGACATCATACCCTCTGTTAACACTCCATATGTGATGCACACGATACTTACCGTTATTTCTGACATCATACCCTCTTTTAACATTCCTTATGTGATGTACATGGATGGTACTTACCGTTATTTCTGACATCAAACCCTCTATTAACACTCCATATGTGATGAACATGGTACTTACCGCTATTTCTGACATCATACCCTCTGTAAACACTCCATATGTGATGCACATGGTACTTACCGTTATTTCTGACATCATTCCCTCTGTTAACACTCCATATGTGATGAACATGGTACTTACCGTTATTTCTGACATCATACCCTCTGTTAACACTCCATATGTGATGTACACGGTACTTACCGTTATTTCTGACATCATACCCTCTGTTAACACTCCATATGTGATGTACATGGTACTTATCGTTATTTCTGACATCATACCCTCTGTTAACACTCCATATGTGATGTACACGGTACTTACCGCTATTTCTGACATCATATCCTCTGTTAACACTCCATATGTGATGTACATGGTACTTACCGTTATTTCTGACATCATACCCTCTGTTAACACTCCATATGTGATGTACACGGTACTTACCGTTATTTCTGACATCATACCCTCTATTAACACTCCATATGTGATGTACATGGTACTTACCGTTATTTCTGACATCATACCCTCTGTTAACACTCCATATGTGATGCACATGGTACTTACCGTTATTTCTGACATCATACCCTCTGTTAACACTCCATATGTGATGTACACGGTACTTACCGTTATTTCTGACATCATACCCTCTGTTAACACTCCATATGTGATGTACACGGTACTAACCGTTATTTCTGACATCATGACCTCTGTTAACACTCCATATGTGATGTACACGGTACTTACCGTTATTTCTGACATCATACCCTCTGTTAACACTCCATATGTGATGTACACGGTACTTACCGTTATTTCTGACATCATACCCTCTGTTAACACTCCATTTGTGATGTACACGGTACTTACCGTTATTTCAGACATCATGACCTCTGTTAACACTCCATATGTGATGTATATGGTACTTACCTTTATTTCTGACATCATACCCTCTGTTAACACTCCATATGTGATGTACACGGTTCTTACCACTATTTCTGACATCATACCCTCTGTTAACACTCCATATGTGATGTTCACGGTACTTACCGTTATTTCTGACATCATACCCTCTGTTAACACTCCATATGTGATGTACATGGTACTTACCGTTATTTCTGACATCATACCCTCTGTTAACACTCCATATGTGATGAACATGGTACTTACCGTTATTTCTGACATCATACTCTCTGTTAACACTCCATATGTGATGTACATGGTACTTACCGTTATTTCTGACATCATACCCTCTGTTAACACTCCATATGTGATGTACATGGTACTTACCGTTATTTCTGACATCATACCCTCTGTTAACACTCCATATGTGATGCACATGAAACTTACCATTATTTCTGACATCATACCCTCTGTTAACACTCCATATGTGATGTACACGGTACTTACCGTTATTTCTGACATCATACCCTCTGTTAACACTCCATATGTGATGTACACGGTACTTACCGTTATTTCTGACATCATACCCTCTGTTAACACTCCATATGTGATGTACACGGTACTTACCGTTATTTCTGACATCATACCCTCTGTTAACACTCCATATGTGATGTACATGGTACTAATCGTTATTTCTGACATCATACCCTCTGTTAACACTCCATATGTGATGTACATGGTACTTACCGTTATTTCTGACATCATACCCTCTGTTAATACTCCATATGTGATGTACACGGTACTTACCGTTATATCTGACATCATACCCTCTGTTAACACTCCATATGTGATGTACATGGTACTTACCGTTATTTCTGACATCATACCCTCTGTTAACACTCCATATGTGGTGTACACGGTACTTACCGTTATTTCTGACATCATACCCTCTGTTAACACTCCATATGTGATGTACATGGTACTTACCGTTATCTCTGACATCATACCATCTGTTAACACTCCATATGTGATGTACACGGTACTTACCGTTATTTCTGACATCATACCCTCTGTTAACACTCCATATGTAATGTACACGGTACTTACCGTTATTTCTGACATCATACCCTCTGTTAACACTCCATATGTAATGTACATGGTACTTACCGTTATTTCTGACATCATACCCTCTGTTAACACTCCATATGTGATGTACACGGTACTTACCGTTATTTCTGACATCATACCCTCTGTTAACACTCCATATGTGATGTACACGGTACTTACCGTTATTTATGACATCATACCCTCTGTTAACACTCCATATGTGATGTACATGGTACTTATCGTTATTTCTGACATCATACCCTCTGTTAACTTTCCATATGTGATGTACACGGTACTTACCGTTATTTCTGACATCAAAGCCTCTGTTAACACTCCATATGTGATGCACATGGTACTTACCGTTATTTCTGACATCATACCCTCTGTTAACACTCCATATGTGATGTACACGGTACTTACCGTTATTTCAGACATCATACCCTCTGTTAACACTCCATATGTGATGCACATGGTACTTACCGTTATTTCTGACATCATACCCTCTGTTAACACTCCATATGTGATGTACATGGTACTTACCGTTATTTCTGACATCATACCCTCTGTTAACACTCCATATGTGATGTACACGGTATTTACCGTTATTTCTGACATCATACCCTCTGTTAACACTCCATATGTGATGTACATGGTACTTACCGTTTTTTCTGACATCATACCCTCTGTTAACACTCCATATGTGATGTACATGGTACTTACCGTTATTTCTGACATCATACCCTCTGTTAACACTCCATATGTGATGCACATGGTACTTACCGTTATTTCTGACATCATACCCTCTGTTAACACTCCATATGTGATGTACACGGTACTTACCGTTATTTCTGACATCATACCCTCTGTTAACACTCCATATGCAAACAATTTATCACATATACCAGGGATGTCACATAATCCTTTGATTAAAATAGTTCGACCTTTCCTTAGGATCGTTCGGGAACGTTCGTCCATGCCTGCTAATTATTTCTGTAAAATTATCTGTAATTCATGTTAAGTAACAAGTAAAGATGAAGTTGTTTAATTTGTTGGCACTGTTTAATCTCATAATGAGATTTATTTCACTGTAAGTTTGTTCTGGTGTTATATAATATAGTAAAAATAGTTACAATGTTGTTTGATGAAAAAAAGTTGTCCTGAATTTATATACTATCCTATTTTTCATTATTGAAAAATGATTAGGAAAAAACAGCAATAATGCAACCTATACTATAGAGATATCTAAATGTAATGCAGTATATTAGTTCTATAGATGAGATACTGTAACAATAACAATAACGTCCATTATTCTCATGATTATTTTTAGTTTGAATTCGCTAATTCATCACAATAAAGTAAACGCATGTACATTTCAGTTATTGAACAGATGACGTATGTCATATTTTAACCCCAACAAAAGAACAAAACATTATATACATATATGTATCTAGGCATGGAGTTGTAGAGTCCACCCTCCTCAATGACCTAGACTACAGAAAAGTGTAGGGATGTCATAATGAGGGCCCTCATGGGGTTTTTGATTATGTGATTACTTGGCCGTTTTTTTAATGATTATTTGATTATTAAGCCAAATATTTCATGATTATTTGATTACCTAGGACTGTATTTTTAGTTTATGATTATTTGATTACTAAAGATAAGCAAATATTTAATGATTATGTGATTATATTGGCAAAAAAATGGTGATTATGTGATTACTAGGACCCCCCCATGAGGGGCCTCCATAATCATCAACACAAGTGAGCAAGAGTAAACGTCTTCTGTGTAATGCATGTATCACGATATCAATACAACAAAAACTTGAAAGGAAGCCTCTTTGCAAAATATAGGAGGACACAATGCTACTAAACATGCTAGACAAACTGACATAACTAGTAAAAAATTATATTTTTAGATGAAACAGAGCTTTGGAAACCCTATGCATCAAGCATGACATAACACTACGCTTAAGTTAATGTAACATTCCCTAAAGAAAAATATTTATATACATATTTTCCCTACCTGCGTCTATGTGTTTTGTCCGCGTATTAACAAGGGGAATAATTACTATGGAAAGATTAGGTGAATTCCGTATATCTATTAATAGATTATTTAAATCAAGTGGTTTTTAAAAATACATATAAACAAACAATGAATCTGATAAACATGTTTAAATTCGTCGGAATAATAAGGAGGAAATCAACTGTTTATAATTATTTCAAGTTGAATGAAAATAACAACAGTTCACTCTGCTTCGATGTTTATATATTTCTCCTAAAAATAGATAAATATTTGGACTGCATGTTTCCTGTTCATATCGATACGAAACCACTAGACACGGCCCGGCTAAATATAGCATAATAACAAGTATTAGCTTTCACTAAAAGCAAGCCGTCTCATAGCTAATAAAATTTGAAAAAACATGTTGCATTGTTTATTGAATTATAAAAAATTACCATTAACTGCACGGATTTTGAATTCAGAGTTTTGAATATAAGTTTTTCAGATAATCAAGATTTTTATCTTGTAAGGTTTTAAATAATAGAATAAGTTTATGAAATACAATTCTGTGTCGGAAACGGCTTAGCCAATTCAATCTGTTAAAAAGAAAAGGGCATCTAGAAGTATTCTTGCTGATCTTTTTCGGGGGTTATTTAATCTCTGGAGGCATTCTTCGTTACAATTGCCCCATTTTGTGCAATACAGTCAAAAACATATTGAAATTTAATTTTACTTTTGTGGTCTCCTTCTTCTTCTTTTTTCCCCCGGTAAGCGGCCACCGCAAACTGGTTGACTATTCTGTCACATTCTAAAACATGTCATTTAAATCTAATGACGAAGCTGAGCCTTGAAAGATTCAGAACTCGGGGCGGAGACAGTAGAGTTGGGCAAGATGTTCCACTCTCTGATCGTTCTTAAATAGAAGGACTCCTTCCGTACAGTTGTTTTGCATGATGGAATTCTTATTGCCTTTCCGTTGTTATTTCTGGAAGGGCGTTCATTTGATATTAGCTTACTGGATGTATCGACTTTGACAAAGTTGTGTTGTAGCTTATACATCATTATTAAGCGGCGGCTAAGTTTTCTTCGTTCTTGTAGGGTGGCCATTCAAGACGATCAAGCATGCTACTAATAGATGAGGTATTGTGATATCTGTTAGTAACATACCTTGCTGCCCGTCTTTGCACCATGTCCAATATGTAGATGTCGTTTTGTTGGTATGGGTCTCATACTGCACTAGCACATTCTAAAGAAGGCATGACCAGGGACATATATGCTTTTTCTTTAATTGACTTGTTTGAGATGTTAATATTCCTTTTTAAGAAGCTAATGGTGTTGTTAACATTCCCTTTTAAGAAGCTAATGGTGTTGTTTGCTTTGGAGCAGATGGAGCTTATATGTTTTTCCCATTTACCTTTAGGGTCGGTTGAAAACAAAACTTTACGACGAAAGCGATGATTTCCGCTTTCCAATTGTGAACTTTCCATTTCTAAGTAGCAACATTCCAGCAGCACCTACATACGGGGTATATATCTCCCAATTGATACGATTTTCCCGTGCTTGCTTTTCCTATCATGATTTTCTTGATAGAGGGTTGCTGCTCACGAGGAAGCTATTAAACCAAGAGTTTCAAATGATGAAATTGAAATCATCCCTTCGTAAATTTTACGGACGCCATCACGAGTTGGTTGACCGTATATATCGGATATTGCTAGTCACAGACTTTTCAAGCCAGCCCTCATTGGTAAAGATGAAAAAGAGAAAAGATCTTTCCTTAATCTTTCCTTTGCCAACAAAGGTCTCGATGGAGTCAACTTAGGCCATATCCGTCATCATAAATTAATTCCATCGAAAATACCTCCTTATTTCAAAGACCAGTATGTACCAATAATTTCTTATACCTATACCAAACCTATCGCAACTAAAATTTTCAATTACAAACACGTTTTGCAGGATCTCGATATTGACGACATCAAGTCTAAACTTCCTGATTGCACTTGTGCTAGTTCCCAATTCACATATAATCCTGCTGACCACGTTATTACCAGTGACCGCAACATTGTTAATAACACTTCTCTACGAAATGTGTTATCGAAAGGTCCGAAATATCGTGAGCCAAAATCCATCAATAGGGACTACAACTTTAAAATTTTGATGGATTCAGTCGAGGATTATGCCACGCAATGGGCTAAGCGCGAGAAGGAAGACGTAGACACCATTTCCGATTGGATTAAGGCAGTGAGGTCGTTCATTTGATACAAATCAGAATCAGAAAAAGAAACTGAATGGGTCCATCAATGCCCATGCTAGGTCAAGCTTTAAAGACACAAATGTTGATAAAACACCTATGCGACCTCCATGACAAATATGATGTTGTCCCCGCCGATAAAGCCCCAAATATCATCGTTTTGTGTGTAAAAGTCATTACATAAACTGCTTGATAAACGAATTAGGTATTGACAATTCAATAGGGAAACTCAACATATACCCTCACAACACTTACCAAAGAGGAAATCCTGGATGATAATCATAGATCTGTTCTATGTTCCTTTGGAATTTCAACCAAAGATGAAGAACTGGATCTTCCAACATTGTATTGGATACCTAAACTACATAAGTGTCCTTTCAAACTACGGTATACTGATGGGTTGTCCAAGTGCTCCACGAAACCTCTTTCTAAATTATCAACATCTATTTTATCAGCAATCAAAGACGGGCTTTACAGTTATTGTGAAACTGCCTATTCTAGATGTGGCGTGAATCAGATGTGGATACTTAAAAATTCCAAAGATCTTTTAGAGTACATACAATCTAACTCTCTTTCATCTTGTAACAGTATTTAAACATTTGACTTTTCTACTCTTTACACAAGTATTCCACATTCCAAACTAAAAGACAAACTGAAAGTATTGGTATTGCTTTGCTTCATAAAAAAGAATGGCCAACGTAGATACAAGTATCTTGTCTTAGGGAGGGAAAATTCCTACTTTGTAAAGGATCACTCTGGTTCAAACAAAAAATTCTCTGAAACAGATATTATCAAGATGCTTGATTTTTTGATTGACAACACATTTGTTACGTTTGGAGGACGTGTTTTTCAACAGACTGTCGGCATTCCAATGGGAAAAAATTGTGTCCCTCTACTTGCCGACTTGTTTCTTTATAATTATGAGTTTGACTTCATGCAGGAACTTCTTAGGAAGAAAGATAAGAAGTTTAATAGCAATATCCTTTAACTTTAATTTCCGCTATATAGATGATGTTCTTTCACTAAATAATTCAAAATTTGGTGACTATGTGGAACGCATCTATCCCATTGAACTAGAGATAAAGGAAACTTCAGATACAAATAAGTCGGCTACATATCTTGACTTACTAAGTTGTTAATGGCTTTGAAGTAGCTGTCAGATAACTGCGAGTACTCTCAGATCTGTTCATTGTGTCCTTTTGTGTCGGGATGTATAAGTACCCGGCCACGTCCATTTGTATTTTTTGTCCATCTGATGAGTTAAGCCTTTTTCAACTGATTTGTATAGTTCGTTCTTATGTTTACTGTTATACCACTGCCCAGGCTATGGGGAGGGTTGGGATCCCGCTAACATGTTTAAGCCCGCCACATTATTTATATATGTGCCTGTCCCAAGTCAGGAGCCCGTAATTAAGTGGTTGTCGTTTGTTTATGTGTTACATATTTGTTTTTCGTTAATTTTTTACATAAATAAGGCCGTTAGTTTTTTCGTTTGAATTGTTTTACATTGTCTTATCGGGGCCTTTTATAGCTGACTATATGCGGTATGGGCTTTGCTCATTGTTGAAGGCCGTACGGTGACCTATAGTTGTTAATGTTTGTGTCATTTTGGTCTTTTGTAGATAGTTGTCTCATTGGCATTCATACCACATCTTCTCTTTTATATTTACATCTAGAAAGTGAACTTGAAACAAAACTTTACGACAAAAGAGATGATTACAGCTTTCCAATCGTGAACTTTCAATTTCTAAGTAGCAACATTCCAGCAGCACCTGCATACGGAGTATATATCTCCTAATTGATACGATATTCCCGTGCTTGCATTTCCTATCATGATTTTCTTGATAGACTAATAGGGTTGCTGCTCACAAGGAAGCTATTAAATCAAGAGTGTCAAATGGTGAAATTGAAATCATCCCTCCGTTAATTTTACGGACGCCATCAGGAGTTGGTTGACCGTTATGGAATAACCGTTTCACAAATGATATCGGATATGTTCCTTACGTCGTAACTACAATCCCTTTCATGAATGTGACGTACCGAATTAGACTATTTACCGGATTTGTTATCACATAAGCAACACGACGGATGCCACATGTGGAGCAGGATCTGCCTACCCTTCCGGAGCACCTGATATCACCCCTAGTTTATGGTGGGGTTCCTGTTGTTTATTCTTTAGTTTTCTATGTTGTGTCATGTGTACTATTGTGTGTCTGTTTGTCTTTTTCATTTTTAGCCATATCGTTGTTAGTTGGTTTTAGATTTATGAGTTTGACTGTTCCTTTGATATCTTTCGTCCCTCTTTTGTACACTGGGCAGACGTTTGCAGATTTCCAAAAACTAGGCACTTCGCTTGTCTGGTATGAGCAGCGGAATATTATTGTCAGTATTGGTGATATGTTTACTGCAAGTTCCTTTAAGACTCTTGGTGTGATATTGTCTGGCCCGGCTGTCTTATTTGGTTAAGGTTATTTAGTAGCTTGAACACACCATTTTATTTTATATTGATGTCCAAGATTTGTTCAAACTTTCCAGGCATCTTACAATGTTCTTTAAATTCTTTTTCAGTTATGGTGGTTTTTGTCTGAAAAGGCTTTTTGGAATTGGCCATTGAATATGTCTGCTTTATTTGTTGGCTCTGAATGTAAAGTTCCATTTAATTTTAAAGGTGGTATTTTACTCCCATCTGACCTTTTGTGTTTTATAAAGGTCCAGAACCTTTTCATACAGTTTGGTCTTTCTTGAGGTTTAATTAGGTCTGGTGGTGAAACTATACTGTCGATGTCATTCCAGTAAGCTTTCCTAATTTCTCTGTGTACGACGCTGAAGTTCTTTAAATTTGTCTCTTTCTCCTTTATTACCAGATTTCTTCATTCTTTTGAACCATCTGTCTCTTTTTCGTATGAGACGCTTGATGTCAGATGTGATCTAGGGACTACCAAAATGACGCAGACATTAACAACTATATGTCACCGTATGGCATTTAACAATGAGCAAAGCCCATAACGCATGCAAAGGCATTATGTATAATGACTCAGAAGAATGGCTACAGAAATAAAAAAAAACCCAGAAGAACCAATCCAGGCCCAAATATTCTACATAAAACAATACAATATATATGTGTATGCGTACTTTATTGAAACTATGGTGGATATTTGTTTCATTGGCAATCATACCAAATCCTTTCAGATTGTTATTGTCCTTTACGCAGGACACAATCTCAATTGACAAGAACAATGTTAATGATTGGTAAAAAGTTGTTTTTTTCTTTCGACTTTGAAGTTATTCATCAAGATTAGCGAAAACGATTTGCATTGCTTCAACAATGTTCACATACAATGTTTCCAAAAATGTATAATTATCTGTATTTTATAACTTAGAAAGTTCAAGCTTGTATTCGTATTAGAGTTGTTGTTCTTAGAAGCCTAAGGTATATACTCTTGTTTTCATATTATTCTAACATTTTTACAGGCAATATCAATATTTTACGTCATATTTTAAAAAGTAATGCATGTAGTGTGACGTCAAAGGGTAATTGGAGTAAAACCCAGAGTCATTCGGGGAAATCTAGCTAAATACTGAAAAGCTTTTTAGTATGTATACTTTTTCACGACAATTGTACGTCCATCGGGAAATATTGGAGTAATTAATTCCTTTACGTCAGGTGAAAACATTACATGTACATGTAAATACAGAAATATAGTTTTTTAGACGGGCGCGTGTTGTGCGGTTCTTTATTTTTTTTTGTTTGTATGTTTGGCCATGGTTTGGTCAGATAGAGAAATCTGGTTTTGATTACTTCTAGGAAAACTTCTCTATTTATTGCTAATAAGGTAAATGGAAATGCATTTTTAACAATAAAAAAAAAGATAGTTATGATAAATCTGGTTAGTTATTTATATAGAAAAATAGGTCAATTTCATCGAAAAAAGTTTTTTTTTACTCTGTTACATGTAACTCCTTACATGTATCATAAATGATTACAGATAAGTCAAAGAGACTAGTAGATATATTAAATTTCCAATAGATTTGTTGATTGTTTGTTTGTGGCGGTCAGTTTTTACAGTGGAGGAAGCCGAAGTGTCGCCGAATAAAACCAAAGAACTTCGGCAGTACAACTGACAATCCTTGTTAATTTAATTGGAGTCCAACTCACAAGGTCAGTGTTATCAGGCGAGTAATAAAATGATTGAACTACTTACATGTAGATTACTCGGTCTCCAACGGCCAAGAGAAGATGGGATAATAAATGCTTCAATGTCATTACGTATTTAATAAACAGTAGACATTAAATTAATCATTGTTAATGGCATATGTCCAAAGATATTATTTTAATAACCAACAACTCTATGTTATCTTGAAAATTGAGGATATCATTAGAATCACTCCTTTTCGATACAGAGCTGTCGATAGATTCAGCTTATTTTTACATACTTTTATTACAGTGCATCATATACAATTCACATATTAAACTATTTAATGATAAATGTAAATTTTCTACATTAGAAAATGCCTGTACCAAGTCAGGAATATGAAAGTTGTTATCCATTCGTTTGATGTGTTTGGACTTTTGATTTTGCCTTTTGATTTTTGATTTTCCTTTTTGAATTTTCCTCGGAGTTCAGTATTTTTGTGTTTTTACTTTTTAATAGATAAGTTTAGAAAAAATCAGAAATAAATATTTCATAAAAATTATGCTTAGTACGCTGTTCAACTTTCATTATTATAATCTAAAATAAAAATATATATTGCAGGTTGCACTTCTGTAAGTATAGACAATGCACATATATATTACAGGAATAAATTAAAACAAAATAACATACATTAAATAGTATTGTATTTAATTGCTGTAAAAGTTTGAAACATGAACCTGATTTCCATATTCCTTTACCTCATTTTACTTTATATGCTTAATTTGAAAATTTCATTTGTTTTATAATACTATTCATGTGTCAGCAATTTAAACATTTTCCTGCGCATAAAAAATCTAGATTGTGTAGTGTTTAAGTCCATCAGTGTTAATAATATACATTACGTTTCGTCTCGATCAAGCTCTTCTTTGTTATATTTTCAGGCCCCTTTTTATTATTTATCTGTTCGTTTGTTCGGATAGTGATACATCTTTGGCTGGTCCATTTTTTTTTATATAACTCTTCGTGTGCTTTGATAGTTTACATCTTTTGATTCCAATTGTTGAGACATGATATGTGTATGCCACTATACACGAGCGTTTCCTAATGAAGCTAAATCTATAAAACGGCTTCGGCAGAAACTTTGGAGGGAGTAATTTATTTACAGTATGTATATTATCTTTTTGAGAGAAATAGTTGTATTGTCTCTAACAACTCTTTAAACAGTGGCTCTTGTTGTTAACTTACATGTATGTATTGATGTACTGAATATTTTATCAGTCACAAATGGTGAGACTTAATACAGTTATAGTAGTATTTGTCTTATTTTGGCTTTGACTTGCAATATAGTACCTTAATAACAAATAAACGTATCATGCGCACTGTACCAGTAGACGTGAAGATTAACCATATATTTGATCGATTGTTGACAATCCGTTTTATATCATATCAATACATACAGTCTACTGGATTCCAATGATATTAGATGGTGTTATACTGATTGATAAATGTCTTTGTCTTCCCGTTAGGTTATATGGTATTAAGTTTAACCCGATTTCAATGATCGAATCACTTACTCATTACTGTCTTAATTATTGTGGTGGTCGAAGCTATGGAAGACGCACTGATCTTTCGTTTACGCTAAAAGTACACTTTTACAATTAAGGCCAGTATGTTTTCACTTATTAGATTAAATCAAATTACTTTGTAAAGGACCAATACTGAAAACAACGACCATCTACACGTAGTGCTAAACGATAAAAACGTAGTGCTAAACGATAAAAACGTAGTGCTAAACGATTGTTTTGTCTGAACCTCTAGATTTATAAAAAAAACAAGCTTTTTTATCAGTGCTTGATATGTCCGACGCTGCTAATTTATCAAATAAAACAGATATATATATATAATATATATAAATGACGTTTCGTAACCCCAGAATAACAAGTAGGATGATAATTCATTTATATTTGTGTAATGTCCAGTGGCAAATATTTCTTATGTTTGTTCAGGGCAAAAATTAATCGTATATTATATTTATTCTATAAATTAGGTCAGGAAGTTGGACATTTTCTAGGGTAAATTGAATGCGGTATAAAGTTTTTTTCAAAGTTTTTCCTTGATAACAGAATATTTTTAGTTTAAGCTTGATAACAGAATATCTTTAGTTTAAGCTTGATAACAGAATATCTTTAGTTTAAGCTTGATAACAGAATATCTTTAGTTTAAGCTTGATAACAGAATATTTTTAGTCTATGCTTGATAACAGAATATCTTTAGTTTAAGTTTGATAACAGAATATTTTTAGTCTATGCTTGATAACAGAATATCTTAAGTTTAAGCTTGATAACAGAATATCTTTAGTCTATGCTTGATAACAGAATATCTTTAGTCTATGCTTGATAACAGAATATCTTTAGTTTAAGCTTGATAACAGAATATCTTTAGTCTATGCTTGATAACAGAATATTTTTAGTCTATGCTTGATAACAGAATATCTTTAGTCTATGCTTGATAACAGAATATCTTTAGTTTATGCTTGATAACAGAACATCGTTAGTTTATGCTTGATAACAGAATATCTTTAGTTTAAGTTTGATAACAGAATATCTTTAGTCTATGCTTGATAACAGAATATTTTTAGTCTATGCTTGATAACAGAATATCTTTAGTTTAGCTTGATAACAGAATATTTTTAGTCTATGCTTGATAACAGAATATCTTTAGTTTAAGTTTGATAACAGAATATCTTTAGTCTATGCTTGATAACAGAATATCTTTAGTTTAAGTTTGATAACAGAATATCTTTAGTCTATGCTTGATAACAGAATATTTTTAGTCTATGCTTGATAACAGAATATCTTTAGTTTAAGCTTGATAACAGAATATTTTTAGTTTATGCTTGATAACAGAATATCTTTAGTTTAAGTTTGATAACAGAATATCTTTAGTTTAAGCTTGATAACAGAATATCTTTAGTTTAAGCTTGATAACAGAATAATTTTAGTATTAGGTTGGATAAAGATATATGCGCCGGTAGCTATTCAAACAAAGCTTTGTAAGAGCAAAGATAAAGATGTATGCGCCGGACCCTATGCAAACAAAGATTTGTAAGGGTAAAGATAAAGATGTCTGCGCCGGTAGTAATTCAAACAAAGCTTTGTAAGAGCAAAGATAAAGATGTATGCGCCGGTAGCTATTCAAACAAAGATTTGTAAGAGCAAAGATAAAGATGTATGCACCGGTAGCTATTCAAACAAAGCTTTGTAAGAGCAAAGATAAAGATGTATGCGCCGGTAGCTATTCAAACAAAGATTTTTAAGAGCAAAGATAAAGATGTCTGCGCCGGTAGCTATTCAAACAAAGCTTTGTAAGAGCAAAGATAAAGATGTATGCGCCGGTAGCTATTCAAACAAAGATTTTTAAGAGCAAAGATAAAGATGTATGCGCCGGTAGCTATTCAAACAAAGATTTTTAAGAGCAAAGATAAAGATGTATGCGCCGGTAGCTATTCAAACAAAGATTTTTTAAGAGCAAAGATAAAGATGTATGCGCCGGTAGCTATTCAAACAAAGATTTGTAAATTCAAAGTAAAGATAAAAATGTCTACGCCGGACCCTATTCAAACAAAGATTTGTAAGAGTAAAGATAAAGATGTCTGCGCCGGTAGCTATTCAAACAAAGCTCTGTTAGAGCAAAGATAAAGATGTATGCGCCGGTAGCTATTCAAACAAAGATTTTTAAGAGCAAAGATAAAATGTCTGCGCCGGTAGCTATTCAAACAAAGCTTTGTAAGAGCAAAGATAAAGATGTATGCGCCGGTAGCTATTCAAACAAAGATTTTTAAGAGCTAAAATAAAGATGTATGCGCCGGTAGCTATTTAAACAAAGATTTTTAAGAGTAAAGATAAAGATGTATGCGCCGGTAGCTATTCAAATAAAGATTTTTAAGAGCAAAGATAAAGATGTCTGCGCCGGTAGCTATTCAAACAAAGCTTTGTAAGAGCAAAGATAAAGATGTATGCGCCGATAGCTATTCAAACGAATATTTGTTAGAGTAAGGATAAAGATGTCTGCGCCGTTAGCTATTTAAACAAAGATTTGTAAGAGAAAAGATAAAGATGTATGCGCCGGTAGGTATTCAAATAAAGATTTGTAAAAGTAAAAATGAAGTCACCTTCAACTTATGTTCTATCGCTCTATATAAGCTATACAAAGCAGTTATTATCACGATTGCCTTTTGTTTAACGAAAGCAACGTGTGTATACTATGTACGTTGTTAGTATCAGTTGGTTATTCATCGTCGTATTATACTATTCACCAAGTATTGACAACTATGGAAATACCACAATTTTATAACAAAAATGCATTTACGGGTCGGAATGATGTAAAAAAAAGAAAGAAGATACGGTATACTTGCCAACGAAACAATTTCCATTAGAGACATAATGACGTAGAAATTATTAATGTCTACAAAATTGTATCAATTAAGATCAATTCAATTAAGGGTATGACGCATTCTAATTAAAATTGAGATTTATCGAAAGATGCTTTTATTGAGAATAACGAAATCAGATATCTATATTTTAATTGAATTGATTAGCTAGATTACAAAATTTCTGCAAGTTATTTCAACGCCGAAAATAGGTTCCTTACATTATACCCAGCAGAATAGTAGAAACTGTGTAGGTTTCAGTTTGGTTAAACTTAAAAAGAAAACATTATTTAAGGTGTACCGAATTGTCACATCAATGTTAATTTGACGCCTCGACTAAATGTCATTATTCTCTTGTAACAACCTTCATTTAAGAATTGAATGCTTCTTTTTGTAAATTTATTGGGGTGTAAAAGCGTTGACCGAAGTACATTTTGTATGAAGCGCGGAAGCGCTTCATTCTAAAAATGTACGCACGGTCAACGCTTTTGCAACCCTATAAAGTTACAAAAAGAAGCATTCAATACTTATAATTACATTTTTTAGCTAGGATTATAAAAACACGATTTTCATGAAGTTTAATTTTTAAATTCACCTGTGCACTTTATTGTGGGACCTCGTGTCATCATGAATGAAATGTTATTGTCTCATGCAATTGCTTACGGAATAACATGTGATGTGCAATTAGCCAATCACAATAACGTATTATAATGAAACATACATCTAATGTAATTATTCTGTATTAAACTTCACTACATATAACTAGTCTCGTGTACGCCACCCCATGATAATGTATTCATTTTAGCAAGTGAGAAGGAATTAAATAAAGTCCAGTTTTCTTTATGCAGCTTATACGAAAAATAATAATGTTCAAATACTTTCGCAGTTTTGCAGTCGTCTATGTAGCAGTCAATTACATGACTTTATACTGCACTCGTTCTATTTGAGCAGTCAAAATGCGTTGACCTTATATTTCTATGTCATATACAGTCACTGACCTGATATCACTTTTCCTCATGAATATTTAAATAGAAATTGTCGAAATTATATTTAATTATTCATACGACCTCTTCGACCTGTTCTTGTTTCCAATCATAAGCAACGATGTGTTTAACGACTCAAACTTGTTTCTTTTACAATTTTTGTGAAAACATATTTCACTTATTAGTATTTTTTGTTTGCAACCTATAAATCATTAGGTTTTATTGTTGATATTTGAGTCTGTAAACAAACGAATTCGTTCACCATTGATTGCGTAATGATGTACATTTCGTCGTGTTGTATATTTCTTCGCCTGTGTGATAAGAGGCATTTATAAAGGAGGATTTTTTCCCAATATTTAAATGAAATAAATAACATTAACACACTAAACAACAATTGAAAATGTTTTTTTTAGATTGCAGTATTAAGACAATAATAGTGCATTGACTTGACATATCAACGATATAAGGATTCGGCCCGAAACGGGGAAAATGCTCGGCATAGCCTCGCATTTCCCCGTTTCTAAGCCTCATCCTTAAATCGTTGATACGTCAAGTCAATGCACTATTTTTGTCTTTATAAACCGTATTCATCATTCAGAATATTTTATGTTTGATATAATAAAAAAAAACCACACTTACGGTAAGAACTTAAAAATGAAAAATTTTACAGCGCAGTAATCTTACTTTACAACTTCCTTTTCATATTTTCAGAATGCCATTAATATTTCTGTATAACATTTATTTAATGTTTTTCTAAGCAATCGGAAGAAAGTCAATGATGGCCGACTCCCGCTTCGCTGTCAGTTACAGAAATAAAATATCCTTCCATCATCAGTAGACGTAAATCCTCTATAGGATATAATTGAACGACATGTTTTATTACAAATCTTAATGCGTATATAATTGAATGTTTTGTTTTACTCAAGAAGAAATATTTATTATATAATTTGACAGTCAATCAGAATAAAACTGTTCTACTTTTATGATTTGTATTAAAACTTGACACGCGTGTCAAATTACGACCTCACAATTTATTGTAATTCGTTACTTAGATTGTAAATATTTTGTAGTGAATGATTTTCTTCCAAAAGTTTTAATAAAGCCCTTGATACCAAAATTAAAAGCCTGAGTATAACGTATATAAATGTTGGAGATTACCAGTTTCCACATTGTAAACTGATGTTTTAAGTAGAGCTGAAAATTCTTATAAATAATCGATTCTTGTTATTCTTAATGTTATATTTAACATTGCCATTATAGCGGAAGGTTTGGCATGCCACAAAACCAGGTTCAACTTACCATTCTTAAAATGTCCTGTACCAATTCAGGAAATGGCCATTGTATTTCTGTTGTGTTGTAGTTGTATTTGATGCGTTTCCCTCAGTTTTAGTTTCTAACCCGAATTTGTGTTTTTCTCAATCGATTTATGAATTTCGAACAGCGGTATACTACTGTTTCCATTTACCTGTAATCATTCAAAATCATATACATATTAATTTCTCTTTACGAACATAAATATCGTAATACAATTCAAACGAGAAATCTTACGACCTAGCTTGCTGTACACCGCATATTTTATTATTTCTTGGTTATTGTGCGCATGGCAGACACAGGTAATACCACAAATCGTTATAACGAACACCTTGGCTACAGAGCACATGGTAAACGCAAGGACTACAACTAGACGCTATATCGAAATGTGTTTATCTTGCCCATGAAACCAAATGCAGGATCCACACTTGGTTATTATACCAAAATAAAATATAGTTACATGTACTTAGCGCATGACTAAAAGTACAATAAAAAATACTGAACTCCGAGGAAAATTCAAAACGGAAACCCCCTAATCAAATGGCAAAATCAAAAGCTAAAAACATTAAACGATTGAATAACAACTGTCATATTTCTGACTTGTTACAGGCATTTTCTTGTGTAGAAAATGGTGGAGTTTACCTGGTTTTATAGCTCTCACATGTATGACAGTCGCGTCAAATTCCATTATATTCACACTGATGCGCAATAAAAAAAAACACAGATACAGTTTAGGTAAAAATGTAAAAAATACAGCAGTCAACTTTAATTGTGTCTTAATCTTAATTACTAAATAAACCATACAAATGGGTATTATAGAAGCACAAAATGGCATATAGACCAAGCATATTCGCAAAAGTTATAGACAACAATACACCAATTTACCATAGTACAATAGCACAATGATGGGATTAATAAGTACAGAGCCACGTGAAATATGTAACAAAGAAACATAAAAAGGCATATAGACAAAGAACATGGACTACAATTCGCCGTAATACCGCAGTTGTAGATGAAGACTCATATAAAAATGTAACAACAAAATTAAAGCTTAAATAAGACAAGCAATCAGATGAAAAGGTCATTTCTTCGTTCAATAAGTTAGTTTTAAATATGTCTACCCAATCTCATTGCCATAATCTCTTTACGTCTTATTGTAATCGGTACAATTTAGATGGAAATGTAATGTAGAAAAGTCAAGCCAAATGTAATATGACTTCTATAAAGCTGAAGAATGATTTCCGTTTCTCAATAATTGATGGCAAAACTGTTATTGAATGAAGAGTTTAGTAAATGATCCTTGTTGGGAAGAATTAATTTGAAATTATTTGATGTGAGCGCAATAACAAGACTGAGAACGTAACATTCAAAGGTTATTGTTTAAACCAGCCAGTAATAAATTGTTACAAAGTCTACGATATGTTACAAGAATCTACCTCGAAAGAGATTTGAATTTAATAACATGTAACAGTTCGACCATCTATGTAAAGACAGTTGCTGATTTTGGACATTCAGGAGAAGGGTTAATGGCACAGTGTTTTTTTGCAAAGTGGTTGACATTTCAATGGATCTAACTGTGTCCTTTGTATTGCAAATACAACAATATTTCATAACTATTACGATCAGTACTTAAATATATTCATGAACTAAAGGAATTGATTTTAAAATGATGTTCAAGTCTAGTGTATTTCCTGAGTTATTGTGTTTACGTTATCCGTAGCGAGACAGAAACTCGGTTACCCGTTATTGTTTCTCTAATGAGCCCCTCTAATGAGCCCTCTTAAAATTCTGTCACTTCATCAGTCTCACTCAGATAATTAAACTCACCTTCTTGCATAATGTGCATGTTATATATTCATTTTTCACATTTAATTGCAACATAAACAATTTCTAAAATTGTCCCAAACAATAAGTCTGTCAAATTAAACCGAGTTGTGAAGTTCTTGAAGGAGATACATGCGATTGTGAGATTAAAATGTAATAAACATAAGATGTTCAACGAGACTTTCAAATGGGAAACTGTTTTCCATCCTATGACATTATTTCAGTTCTATTCTATGTCGAAAAATTGTAAAATGTAGACATCTAGTGACAATTTGAGTAATTACAAAAGGTCTCCTTTTTAATTTGATCTCTTTTATTTCTAAATTTTAGTTCTATGTCTTAAAAGCTCTTTAAGATATGAATACATAAAATGTAAGCAATTTGCATGATGCTTATTTTCCATCTGATTTCAATTGAAGTTATTTTAAACAGTTTGCAATGACGTTCTGCTAAATTCAATATCCGGTATTTAAACAGTATATAGCTAATGAATTATCGTTTTATAATAATCAATAGTAGACATTGTAAATTTAATGCCAATATATAATTTCATTATAAATTTGATGCAGCCAAAGTGCATTTTAGTTTCGATTAACCCACGTTAGAAGATTACAAAAAGGTGAAAGTCTAGTTATTTGAATACGTAAAGAACTTTAAAGGGGCACTAGCTACGAGATATATATAAAAAAAACTAAAGTAAGATATTTTTTTTGTTCAATCAATAATGAAAGTGAAATAGTGAAATAATAATTCGCTTTTAGCAGCCAAAATATTTCAATTTTGTCAAATTAAGCGAAGAAACATTAATAATTACTCATTCACTTGCAAGTGAATTAGTCGACCTCAGTAAATCCGTATTCATGTGAACTTCAATTTAACCCCTTGCTAGAGATTGACAACGCATGCATTGTACGTGTACTGGTTATTTAAAGAAAAAGAATGTCAACAATGAAAGTGAAACTACGGTAAATCATTTGATTACTGATTCGATCCATATAAAATCATTCTTATACGATTAAAAACAATGAGAAACATATATTTTTAATCTATAAAATAAACTCAAACAGACCTAAAAAAATCCAATTGCACTTGTTGGTTTAATCTATTCATATCTCTATTCATATTTACATCGCTTATATGGTCATCTGAGGTTAAATCGATAGTTGGTAGTTTGGATAAATGTTTTACATTATTATAAATCAAATATGAGAATTTGAGTCAAATCGGTGACCACGACAGCTAGTGCCCCTTTAAACACCATCACGAGTTGTTTGACCGTTATGGAATAACCGTTTCACAAATGATATCGGATATGTTCCTTACGTCGTAACTACAATCCCCTTACCTTTCATGAATGTGACCTACCGAATTGGACTATTTACCGGATTTGTTATAACATAAGCAACACAACGGGTGCCACATGTGGAGCAGGATCTGCATACCCTTCCGGAGCACCTGAGATCACCCCTAGTTTTTTTTATGGGGTTCGTATTGCTTATTCTTTAGTTTTCTATGTTGTGTGTGCTATTGTTGTCTGTTTGTCTTTTTCATTTTTGGCCATGGCGTTGTCAGTTTATTTTCGATTTATGAGTTTGACTGTCCCTCTGGTATATTTCGGCTCTCTTTTAAAGCCGCATTCACATAAGGTTAAGGACTCTTAATTTGAAAATAATTTTTTCTTAGTAACTTCATGATTTTAAGAAAGGTAGTTTTAATTACCAACTGATCATACTCTTTTAACTACATGAAGCAGCACAACAATAACAATAATAAAACGGCACACTATTAATCGCTACAAGTCTTTACCATGTACATGTTGTTATTGTAAGAATTAGCAGCAACATTTATCAAGTCTGCCCTACACTATTTACATGAACTTTACTTTATAGAATAGTATCAAATTGATAAACAGATCGATGAAGATTTGATCAAGAGTTTGTCAGATGTACACTGTTAGCGTTGATATAAATTACAGCAATTGCAACCTCTGGACTGCAGCGTGATCTACTATTACTGCATTTCAATATGACTATAAAGAGATCCATGAATTGAGATATATTACAAAAGAGTCAAAGTTCCTAAAATGAGTGTTTGCAATCTGTATTCACAAACTTGTTCGATTGGCGACACAATTCTTCATGAGCAATATATTATTTTTACTGGTTATAAAGGGTCCCCAAATGACAAGTGTAAAACTATTCACACATGAAAACCAACGGTCTAATTTATATAAAAAAGAATAAACACTTATGTAACCTACTAAATAATACTATCTACCGGGTAATGACATGAGCAAAACGACGGGTGCTACATGTGGAACAGGATCTTCCTACCCTACCGAAGCACATGAGATCACCCTCAGTTTTTTGGTAGGGTTCGTGTTGCTTAGTCTTTAGTTTTTCTCTATGTTTTGTCTTGTGTACTGTTATTTGTGTGTTTTTTAGCCATGGCGTTGTCAGTTTATTTCTGATTTATGTGTTTGGCTGTCCCTCTGGTATCCTTTGCCAATCTTTTATGAACCACATCAACAAACGACAATTACTGAACATCAGGCTCCTGACTTCGGACAGGGGCAAACATTTTTAGCCTGTTTAAACGTTTTAAAAGAAGGACGAAAGATACCAGAGGGACAGTCAAACTCATAAATCGAAAATAAACTGACAACGCCATGGCTAAAAATGAAAAGGACAAACAGAAAAACAATAGTACACATGACACAACATAGAAAACTAAAGAATAAACAACACGATCCCCATCAACAACTAGGGTTGATTTCAGGTGCTCCGGAAGGGTGAGCAAATCCTGCTCCACATGTGGCACCCGTCGTGTTGCTTATGAGATAACAAATTTCGGTAAATAGTCTAATTCGGTAGGTCACATTTATGAAAAGGACCAACCTTCATCCTTACCTAAAACAATAGTGTAACTTCAAAGAAAGACGCACTATAAATATCAATTGAAATGGCTTAACGCAGTGTTCCTTTTGATGAATAAACTACACATGCTACAGATTGGTATGTGTTCTTTTTACTGCATACAACTTAGATTGATATGTGTGTTCTTTTTACTGGATACAATACAGATTGATATGTGTGTTCTTTTTACTGGATACAATACAGATTGATATGTGTGTTCTTTTTACTGAATACAATACATATTGGTATGTGTCTTTCTTTTACTAAATACAACATAGATTGGTGTGAGTGTTCCGACACTGGATGAAATTCCCGATGAAAAAGAAGTAAGAATGAAATAAACATCCGGGAATAATTTTGTTTTATGAAATATTTCCTGAGCTAAATCAAAATTAATAATCACTATAATAGAGAGCTATACTAAATGATTCGTTCTGAACAAAAGAGAAGCCGAACAGCAGGTCTCCTCATTTAGTGTTGTACAATAGTGAATGTTCAAGAAATTAAATCAATCTTTGCTATAATAGTGTATGGTATTTCATAGCTATAGAATAAAATTTCAATAAGAATAAAGTAAAAAAACTGATTATGTTTGGAATACGAGTTTTCCAATATGTGATTCATTGAATGCATTTACATAAATTGCAACGAGGCCCTTGTCTTTAAAATCATTAACCAAACAAGGACCTTTGCATTTGTCAAGGTTTCGGTAAGTGTTAATGGATTGATCAAGCAAATTATGTTCGGTGTGAATGTTCTAGTGAATACTATTGTCAGAGTTTAATTTGATTATTACTCTATGTACTGCCCATCAGATATTCACGGCTTCAGGTGATTGCATTGTAATCTACAATTCCCAGTTGTCACTGGACAGTACTATGTATCTGAATTGTCGCTGCGCTTTAATAATACGACTTTCAGATCAGATCATTTCAAATTAAGTTCCAGGCGACAGAGATCATTACGCGAGCTTCGCATTCAATTACAATTTATTAAGAAACGGAAACTATTCTCCTTCCATTACAAAACAACAATGCCTTCTGCTTGATATTTCACCACCACGTTCCTATCTAAATTGTAAATATATAAAGCAATGTAAAGGACATGAGGTGATTACGGAAATAAGACTGGAGAGATATGATCAGACAAATGTTACACAAAGAGACAATACTTCTTTCATTACAGATTTGGACAAATGAAAATTATTTAAAAAAAAATATTTTTAACAAACTAAGATACTTGACGAAACGTGCGTCTGGCGAAAAAACAAAATGTCAATACTGGTATATATGATTAGATGTTCTCCTTACTCAGTTAATGTTTAATAGGCGAACAATTATAACACACAATACATCTTGATAATTTAAAGTCATAAGAAACCTCAAATTAAAAAAAAATATGCATATGTTTTTTATAACTAAATGGATAGTTTTCATTATACAACTTATGTACATATACTTTTTTCTGAGGAAAATTCTTTAATTTGTCCACATTTAGAAGAGGTTTACTTATTTTTAATTGCTTGCTTCCAGGAAGCAATTCGCCGACATATTTTCCGTATGCATAGTGACCCGAGCGTAACCCTCCTCGTAAAAATCCGGTGATCGCAATACGCATGGATCTGTCATTGAAATAAACAAATATCTGATTATACATGTTAAACACGTGCTCAATACCCATGCTTTTTGTGATTTGTTTACTATAAGGTGACAATCGGTAAAACTCGGCTTCAAAACACGGCATTTAATGAGCAGCCATATTTGTTAAATCATAACAAATAGAGAGAAAAAAAATTGACGATTATATGATATATTTGCGAAAATAATGATAAAATCGTGCACAGAGGACTAAGTTTATGATATATACATGCATTGGTTCAAGAATTGGATAAACATTTTTTTTCACCACTCACTCGTTTCATATGACTTAATTAAGCCCGAAATGATTGCATTGAAAACAGTTTATTAAACAATGGCCTATTTGACGCTTATTGTTATATGGATATAATCACTTTCTCTTCCTTGGACAGTCTGTCTCTTCATTTGTTCTGGCCGATATTAATTGATTACACAATTCCTACTTGTCAAACACTGTAAACCATTTGTCGTTTATAGAAGTATTATTTGCCTCGAATTAAACTATTATTACGGAAATAAGCTCTCCGTGTCATCTCTTCTCTTCAAACAAAAGTCTGACATTTAATCGGTAATATTAGAAAATCACTGATCGGATGTAAACAGTTTGATTGATGTATTAAGTGGACTATTCAAATAACAGAAACACGTCTTGTATGGACATGAGCCCGTCAACGCTTGGATTAAAATAAAGAATAAAAAGTTAGGAAAACATTGCATTGTTAATAGCAAGAATTTGTATAGTAAGAATCCTTGTTAAAATAGGAAATACAAAGTGTAGATAATTTCACAAAATACAATAACCATGTCAACAGCATAAAAACATGATTAAGTCTACACGGTCTAAAATTATAAATAGGAAGAACTAAGTTTGTAGAACTGTGTTTGACATTTATACAAATAGATTTTATAGATGTCAAAATGACAAGTTTTTGTCTTTTTTATGGCATTATAAAAGGGATTAGGTGGTACTTAACACGACAGGGAGATAACTCTGTAAAATTCAGCTAATTGTTTTAATCACGTTGTATTGTTATATTAAGCTTCTTAATGATCGAAATACGTGTTTGTCAAACTGCTGTATAACCAATGGAATTTTTCTGATAAAGTGGTTGGTTCAAATTTTTTGAAATTGTTATGTTTATGTCAAAGGTTCAAAGTTGTTTATGTCAAAGGTTCAAAGTAAACATTTTGTCAAAATTTTAGGAAAATTAAACGAGCCAAATTAATATTAGTCAAGGTGTTTGGGTATCACCTTAAATGAAAGGATGTAGCCAACAGAAATAAAATGGAAACAAAATATAGTGATGGCGTTGAGGAAGGTAAAACTAAACGACATTATGTAGAACCTTTATAGTAAGGTTACATAAATAGTGTCCAAAGATGATACATTTAAAGCCGGAATGTATAATATGATTCAAATATAACTTGGGGACAAATTTAAATTAATACATGTATAATATTTTTCTTTTTTCATTAATACATAATATATAAAGGCGTTGATGAACCAGCGACTTATATTTCATATAATTCATTTACTTCAATTTCATATGCAATTATATTTGCCGAAATTCCCCAGAGATTATTGGGCCGTTATTTCATGATACGGTTTTCTATTTCAAAGTCGGTAATTTGTTTGTGGTCGTTAATATGTTTCTAATTTGATTTTACTAATATTGTGCAACTCAAATTAAAATTAATTGTAGAACTTATTTTAGGTTTTATTAAATTTGCCTCAGTAGGGATAATTAACAGTAACAAATTAAACATGCATAAAAGAGATAAATGATAAAGAATCAAGTATCATGTTGTCATTTCCAGCTTGTTGATAAATACCTTATGAGTGAACAAGAGACGAAAGATTCCATGGGAACTTAAAATAAATACCTTATGAGTGAACAAGAGAAGAAAGATGCCATGGGAACTTAAAATAAATACCTTATGAGTGAACAAGAGACGAAAGATTCCATGGGAACTTAAAATAAATACCTTATGAGTGAACAAGAGACGAAAGATGTCATGGGAACTTAAAATAAATACCTTATGGGTGAACAAGAGAAGAAAGATGCCATGGGAACTTAAAATAAATAACTTATGAGTGCACAAGAGACGAAAGATGTCATGGGAACTTAAAATAAATACCTTATGGGTGAACAAGAGACGAAAGATGCCATGGGAACTTAAAATAAATAACTTATGAGTGCACAAGAGACGAAAGATGTCATGGGCACTTAAAATAAATACCTTATGGGTGAACAAGAGACGAAAGATGCCATGGGAACTTAAAATAAATACCTTATGAGTGCACAAGAGACAAAATATGCCATGGGAACTTCAAATAAACACCTTATGAGTGAACAAGAGACGAAAGATGTCATGGGAACTTAAAATAAATACCTTATGGGTGAACAAGAGACGAAAGATGCCATGGGAACTTAAAACAAATAACTTATGAGTGCACAAGAGACGAAAGATGCCATGGGAACTTAAAATAAATACCTTATGAGTGAACATGAGACGAAAGATGCCATGGGAACTTAAAATAAATAACTTATGAGTGCACAAGAGACGAAAGATGCCATGGGAACTTCAAATAAATACCTTATGAGTGAACAAGAGAAGAAAGATTCCATGGGAACTTAAAATAAATACCTTATGGGTGAACAAGAGACGAAAGATGCCATGGGAACTTAGAATAAATAACTTATGAGTGCACAAGAGACGAAAGATGCCATGGGAACTTAAAATAAATACCTTATGAGTGAACAAGAGACGAAAGATGCCATGGGAACTTAAAATAAATAACTTATGAGTGCACAAGAGACGAAAGATGCCATGGGAACTTCAAATAAATACCTTATGAGTGAACAAGAGAAGAAAGATGCCATGGGAACTTAAAATAAATACCGTATGAGTGCACAAGAGACGAAAGATGCCATGGGAACTTAAAATAAATACCTTATGAGTGAACAAGAGACGAAAGATGCCATGGGAACTTAAAATAAATAACTTATGAGTGCACAAGAAACGAAAGATGCCATGGGAACTTCAAATAAATACCTTATGAGTGAACAAGAGACGAAAGATGCCATGGGAACTTAAAATAAATACCTTATGAGTGAACAAGAGACGAAAGATGCCATGGGAACTTAAAATAAATACCTTATGAGTGCACAAGAGACGAAAGATGCCATGGGAACTTCAAATAAATACCTTATGAGTGAACAAGAGAAGAAAGATGCCATGGGAACTTAAAATAAATACCTTATGAGTGAACAAGAGACGAAAGATGCCATGGGAACTTAAAATAAATACCTTATGAGTGCACAAGAGACGAAAGATGCCATGGGAACTTCAAATAAATACCTTATGAGTGAACAAGAGAAGAAAGATGCCATGGGAACTTAAAATAAATAACTTATGAGTGCACAAGAGACGAAAGATGCCATGGGAACTTCAAATAAATACCTTATGAGTGAACAAGAGAAGAAAGATGCCATGGGAACTTAAAATAAATACCTTATGAGTGAACAAGAGACGAAAGATGCCATGGGAACTTAAAATAAATACCTTATGAGTGAACAAGAGACGAAAGATGCCATGGGAACTTAAAATAAATACCGTATGAGTGCACAAGAGACGAAAGATGCCATGGGAACTTCAAATAAATACCTTATGAGTGAACAAGAGAACAAAGATGCCATGGGAACTTAAAATAAATAACTTATGAGTGCACACGAGACGAAAGATGCCATGGGAACTTAAAATTTACATGTACCAATCACACTTAATGTGTATTTGGTTTTAAAAACCTTTTGATATCATGTATGTATACTTTCTGATTACAAAGACCTACAATATGACATAACTCACACAGTACTATAATGTTTAAATGGTTTGGGTTGGTTTTGTTTTATTTCACTTAGTTTATAAATTTGTTTTGCATTCATTTCATTTAGAAGTTTGAAAATTATTTTAGGTTGCACGGTATAATTTCCTAAGCCATTGGTAGACTGTAGAACTTGCATCAATTTCTAACACTGTCCAAGAACCTACATACATATTCAATTAAAACAGATTTCTCGTTTTGTTTATATAGATTAGACCGTTGGTTTTCCCGTTTGAATGGTTTTACACTAGTAATTTTGGGGCCCTTTATAGCTTGTTGTTCGGTGTGAGCCAAGGCTCCGTGTTGAAGGCCGTACTTTAACCTATAATGGTTTAATTTTTAAATTGTTATTTGGATGGAGAGTTGTCTCATTGGCACTCACACCACATCTTCCTATATCTAATCATTATTATATTCAAAAATTTCTGTGAATGATGACATTATACTTCATCTGTCATCTTGGTATTAGGCCACTAATGAATTTAGGTGTATTAACACGTTGCACCTCTCCTTGACAAACAATTCCTTTTATCATATGAGTTGGAGTTCCTCAAGACACTTGTTCTCTCCGTACACAGTATAATTAATGACGAATACCCAGAATTCGACATCAGCGGTCATCGCAGTACCAGAATCTATGACAAACGAGACGAACTTAATATAGAATTTGTCAATTTCCCCCACCATAGCTATAGTAGCAATATAGAATCATATTCAAAACAGTGTGGTCCTGGCCATTGATTGACGACCTAAATTATCCCATTGACTGGGACAGATTAGGTGAACGTTTGTCTGTAACGACCATTGCTCACTTCTTACTTATTATATAATTTAAACTGTGGGGTCACCAAAGGTTCTTAATGCCGTTAATAATAAAATAATTCGAAAAATTATTCAGGAATAACCTTTATGTTTTGATTTATATTATTGATATAAATCAACACATCGTATTATTTCGGAATCTTTTTTCAAATTGCTTTATTTAGGTGTTGAGAACCTTTGGTGACCCCACAGATTCAGTGTCTTTAACAAGTACATAGTGAGCAGTGATTGTTACCGACAAACGTTCACCTAATCTGTCCCAGTCAATGGGATAATTTAGGTCGTCAATCAATGGCCAGGACCACACTGTTTTGAATATGATTCTATCAACTCCACCTGCATATGCGATATACATTTCTAAACCCATTCGATATTCAAGAGCTTGCAGCTGCTAATCAGACTTAATAAAACGCCATGAGCATCATAGCAAAAGTTTAATGACCAAGGGTTATGTCAAAGAACGTCTCATCTTTTTTTTTTTAAAGTTCATTGGACGGTACTAAGACCTTGTTGATAAAAAAAGTAAAATTAACAAAAATACTGAACTCCAAGGAAAATCAAAACGGAATGTCTGTTATCAAATGTGCAATCACAAGCTCAAACACCTTAAACGAATAAATATTGAACTGCCTTAATTATGACTTAGTATAAGCATTTTCTTAGGTAGAAAATGGTAAATTAAACCTGGTTTTATAGCTAGCCAATAACCTCACTTGTATGGGGGTCGCATAAAATTTCATCTTATTGACAACAATGTGTACTTAAATTTAACAGATATAATACGTAAAAATGTATGTTTACACATTTGCTTTCAACATAAGAAAATGCCTGTACCAGGTCAGGAATATGATAGTTGTTTTTAATTTTGCCAATTTTGTAGGGACTTTTTTTTACTTTCTTTTGAAGCTTTGTTTATTGTTTTATTACTTGAAGTGAATACATACTAAAAAAATCCCATATGCAAAATTATTTCATAGTTTTTAAAGTTAAAACCGGATTTCTCGGCTAGTGAAAAAGTCTTCATCAGATGCTGAATAACTGAAAGAAACTGTTTCGCCGAAAATAGATACATAATGCTATTTTAATTGCTTTTATTCACTTCGTTGAACTCTTTTGTCTCATTGTCAATCACATCAACCTTTTTTTTACCATACATTGTAATGCTTTTGACTTATTAATCTCCATGTCTCTTTTTTATATGTACAATGTATGGTACTGATTTTTACTTTATTCCCCTAGCTATAATTCACATGTACAATGTATTGTATTGGTATTTACTTAATGTGTCTGTCTCTCATTTACATGTACAATGCATTGTAATAATTATTACTTTATCTCCCTATCTATGTTTCAAATGTACTCAAGTTTATTCAGTCTTCCAGTCTCTCCCTTTCACAATGTACTGCTCCTTATCTCACCCATTTATCATAAATTGTACTGATTTTTACTGAATCTCTCAGTCTCTCTTTTACAATGTTTTGTACTGATTTTCACTCAATCTTTAAGTCTCTCTCTCTTCAACAATGTGTTGTACTGATTATTACTCAATCTTTAAGTCTCTCTCTTCCACAATGTGTTGTACTGATTTTCACTCAATCTTTAAGTCTCTCTCTTCCACAATGTTTTGTACTGATTTTCACTCAATCTTTAAGTCTCTCTCTTTTACAATGTTTTGTACTGATTTTCACTCAATCTTTAAGTCTCTCTCTCTTCAACAATGTGTTGTACTGATTGTTACTCAAACTCATAGTCTCTTACTTTTTCAATGTTTTGTACTGATTTCTACCTGACCTCCATCTATATCTTAGATGTAGAATGTATTGAACTTATTTTTACTTAATCTCCCATTCTCTTCCTTTGACAGTGTACTATACTGAAGATTACTCAAGCTTATTATCTCCTCCGATTACAATGAATTGTTTATCCTCAATCTCCAATTACCATATATTTTACTGATTTTCCCGCAATCTCCCTTTACCATATATTCACCAGATTTTCCCGCAATTTTCCTTTACCATATAGTTTACTGATTTTCCCGCAATCTTTTTTTTACCATAGATTGAACTGATTTTCCCGCAATCTCCCTTTACCATAGATTGAACTGATTTTCCCGGAATCTCCCTTTACCATAGATTGAACTGAGTTTCCCGCAATCTCCCTTAACCATAGATTGAACTGATTTTCCCGAAATTTTCCTTTACCATATATTTTACCGATTTCCCCGCAATCTCCCTTTACCGTGTATTGAACTGGTTTTCATGCAATCTCCCTTTACCATAGATTGAACTGATTTTCCCGCAATCTCCCTTTACCGTATATTGATTCGATTATAACTCAATATGACTATTGTAGACTCTATCATGACCATTCCTTTTACGTACACAAAAGAAGTAATCCCATCAAGGTTAGAGCATTCAACTTCAGCTCATCAAAACAGATAACACTAAAACATGCCTTTATATCATTGCTTTCACTTAAACGTGGGAAAGTAATTGTTCCCATGGAGGCTGCAACAAAAAGCTGTCAAGCGTGGAATTATACTTCTGAAATGGGATTAGTTTATTTTTATTTGCCAATGTATCGATAATATCAAGGTTCTTGATTTCGACGCACCTTCCAATAATTTTCATTCGGAAATATATATTTTTTACAGTTATGATATTTGTTTTAGTGAGAGTTGTCCTATTTTTTTCACTGTTTTGTGTCATTTAGTCTCTTGTGGAGGGGTATCTCATTGTCAATCATACCATATCATTTGTTTGTATATCTGTGGTCATTTAGTCTCTTGTGGAGGGTTGTCTCATTGTCAATCATACCATACCATTTGTTTGTATATCTGTGGTCATTTAGTCTCTTGTGGAGGGTTGTCGCATTGTCAATCATACCATATCATTTGTTTGTATATCTGTGGTTATTTAGTCTCTTGTGGAGGGGTATCTCATTGTCAATCATACCATATCATTTGTTTGTATATCTGTGGTCATTTAGTCTCTTGTGGAGGGTTGTCTCATTGTCAATCATACCATACCATTTGTTTGTATATCTGTGGTCATTTAGTCTCTTGTGGAGGGTTGTCTCATTGTCAATCATACCATATCATTTGTTTGTATATCTGTGGTCATTTAGTCTCTTGTGGAGGGTTGTCTCATTGTCAATCATACCATATCACTTGTTTGTATATCTGTTGTCATTTAGTCTCTTGTGGAGGGGTATCTCATTGTCAATCATACCATATCATTTGTTTGTATATCTCTTGTGGAGGGTTGTCTCATTGTCAATCATACCATATCATTTGTTTGTATATCTGTGGTCATTTAGTCTATTGTGGAGGGGTATCTCATTGTCAATCATACCATATCATTTGTTTGTATATCTGTGGTCATTTAGTCTCTTGTAGAGGGTTGTCTCATTGTCAATCATACCATATCATTTGTTTGTATATCTGTGGTCATTTAGTCTCTTGTGGAGGGTTGTCTCATTGTCAATCATACCATATCATTTATTTGTATATCTGTGGTCATTTAGTCTCTTGTGGAGGGGTATCTCATTGTCAATCATACCATATCATTTGTTTGTATATCTGTGGTCATTTAGTCTCTTGTGGAGGGGTATCTCATTGTCAATCATACCATATCATTTATTTGTATATCTGTGGTCATTTAGTCTCTTGTGGAGGGGTATCTCATTGTCAATCATACCATATCATTTGTTTGTATATCTGTGGTCATTTAGTCTCTTGTGGAGGGGTATCTCATTGTCAATCATACCATATCATTTGTTTGTATATCTGTGGTCATTTAGTCTCTTGTGGAGGGTTGTCTCATTGTCAATCATACCATATCATTTGTTTGTATATCTGTGGTCATTTAGTCTCTTGTGGAGGGGTATCTCATTGTCAATCATACCATATCATTTGTTTGTATATCTGTGGTCATTTAGTCTCTTGTGGAGGGTTGTCTCATTGTCAATCATACCATATCATTTGTTTGTATATCTGTGGTCATTTAGTCTCTTGTGGAGGGGTATCTCATTGTCAATCATACCATATCATTTGTTTGTATATCTGTGGTCATTTAGTCTCTTGTGGAGGGTTGTCTCATTGTCAATCATACCATATCATTTGTTTGTATATCTGTGGTCATTTAGTCTCTTGTGGAGGGTTGTCTCATTGTCAATCATACCATATCATTTGTTTGTATATCTGTGGTCATTTGGTCTCTTGTGGAGGGGTATCTCATTGTCAATCATACCATATCATTTGTTTGTATATTTGTGGTCATTTAGTCTCTTGTGGAGGGTTGTCTCATTGTCAATCATACCATATCATTTGTTTGTATATCTGTGGTCATTTAGTCTCTTGTGGAGGGTTGTCTCATTGTCAATCATACCATATCATTTGTTTGTATATCTGTGGTCATTTAGTCTCTTGTGGAGGGTTGTCTCATTGTCAATCATACCATATCATTTATTTGTATATCTGTGGTCATTTAGTCTCTTGTGGAGGGGTATCTCATTGTCAATCATACCATATCATTTGTTTGTATATCTGTGGTCATTTAGTCTCTTGTGGAGGGTTGTCTCATTGTCAATCATACCATATCATTTGTTTGTATATCTGTGGTCATTTAGTCTCTTGTGGAGGGGTATCTCATTGCCAATCATATTATATCATTTGTTTGTATATCTGTGGTCATTTAGTCTCTTGTAGAGGGTTGTCTCATTGTCAATCATACCATATCATTTGTTTGTATATCTGTGGTCATTTAGTCTCTTGCGGAGGGTTGTCTCATTGTCAATCATACCATATCATATTTTTGTATATCTGTGGTCATTAATCAAAGACTATACCAAATCAAATGCTTAAGGATTTCTTTCGCGATTAAATGTAAAGTCATTCTACAGTAAAGTAAAATTGAAGTCTTTCATTCAAATATATAAAAGCAGACATATTATTTTCGCATTATGTATAACATTTACAGATCAATTTATCTGAATACAATCGGATTGCAAGGAATTGAAAACGCATTTAATTGTACTTAATTCACTTAATTCACAAAGCCGTCGTTCAAATTTAAATCTTCGCCAAAACCTCGGATTTCATCGAATCTAATTCTGCATCTAAATTACTGATATTTATCGTGGTTTGTTTTTACTTGTTATTAAAAAAAAAAAATAAGTACCATAACTATTAAAATGATAATATAATTGGTATTTGTATTATTATAATAATTATTATCATTGCCGTAACAATTATTGTTATTTTTCTATTATTATCAATATCTTTTTAAAAATTATTATGATTATTTTGTTATTATAACTAAATTTATTGCTATTGTTATTATTATCATTATTATTGTTATTGGTATTCTTACTATTAATATTGTTATTATTATTAACATTATTATTGTTATTCAGATAAACCTGGTTAATTGAAGAAAGAAAAAAAAAATTGTTCACTATCAGTGATAATTTAAATTTTACGGACGCCATCACGAGTTGGTTGACCGTTATGGAATAACCATTTCACAAATGATATCGGATATGTTCCTCACGTCGTAACTACAATCCCCTTCCCTTTCATGAATTTGACCTACCGAATTAGACTATTTACCGGATTTGTAATCACATAAGCAACACGACGGGTGCCGCATGTGGAGCAGGATCTGCTTACCCTTCCGGAGCACCTGAGATCACCCCTAGTTTTTGGTGGGGTTCGTGTTGTTTATTCTTTAGTTTTCTATGTTGTGTCATGTGTACTATTGTTTTTCTGTTTGTCTTTTATATTTTTAGCCATGGCGTTGTCAGTTTGTTTTAGATTTATGAGTTTGACTGTCCCTTTGGTATCTTTCGTCCCTCTTTTCTTTTACATGACGGCTTATAATGCCCCTGGCCACCTTGTTTGTAGTTTTTCAAAGAATAGTATTATTCTCATGTTGTTTTACTTTTTAGATAACTGAAGTTACTCACACTAATATATTTATATTAATGAGGAATGGAGTGACGGGCATACATGCAAATCAAAGATACTAAGATGAATCTTTTTAAATGTTTTTTGAGAATCATTTTCATTTCGAAATATCAAATATGTCTTTTTGGGGGCCCTTTAGCTTGTTCGGTACGAGCTTATGCTCCTTGTTGATGACCGTACTTGGACCTACAATGGTTTACTTTTACAAGTTGTGACTTGGATGGAGAGATGTCTCATTGGCACCCCCATCCCATCTTTCTATATACATTGTGTATATCTATACGACGACACAAGCGATAGATGCAATAGTTATCCAATAAAATGAACAGAAAAAGATAAAGTAAGTTAAATGTTTCAATAAAATGAGAAACCTTAATATTGTTTTAAAATACAATAACATAGTTTACATAGAAAAAAGTAAAAATCATTGAGTTTAACTATTCATCATGCTGGAATAAGAAGGATTGTATATAAAAAAAAACCTTAAAATTATCAAGAATTTTCAAAATAAACATATAAGCTGCGTCGGATAGTAATCGAACTTATGCACGTATTCATGTACATATGTAAGGCCATTCTTGATGTTTGAACAATCCAATACGAAATTAGAGATGAATTGTGGTCTTTTTTGTAGTGTTCTCATATCAGCTCAATTTTCAAGCAATTATTATTATAGACTGTGCATGGAGAAATAGGTTAACAGATGTATGGATATTCTTTCGAACTAGGTCGAATTCTATCTGACGCAGTTATTATTAGCTACTGAAGTATTATTTCAGCTGGATTATTTGTTAAACCATTGAAAAATAAATTGCTGTTAACAATTACAAAGTTGAGAAATGTCATACTCGCGTAGACTTAATTTCTACAGATCGAATAATCTATCACAACATGATACGAACAGAGAAAACTAAAACTTCTTTTGTCGCATCGAATCAAAGAAATTGTGAAGAATAGATAGTCTGAAGTCCTTTGAATTTTTATTTGAAACGATTTCTGCTGAATTAACAGGACAGGCTTTCTTCTAAATAGACGTAATTTCTATTGACATTAGTCTTTGAAGATGATCATGTCTTTCAGTTCAAACCGACTTGATTCTGTGAGTTGAATACTCTCTGTCATTAAAGGCTGTTACATATCAGGTATGAACTGATATGACAATTTTTAATAACCAATCTTGTTAAATATCAGGAATGGACAGATATGACAATTTTTAATAACCAATTTTGTTAATATCAGGTATGGACAGATATGACCACTTTAAATAACCAATCTTGTTAAATATCCGGTATGGACAGACATGGACCATTTTTAATAACCAATCTTGTTAAATATCAGGTATGGACAGATATGACCATTCTTTAACAACCAATCTTGTTAAATATCAGGTATGGACAGATATGACCATTTTTAATTACCAATCTTGTTAAATATCAGGTATGGACAGATATGACCATTTTAAATAACCAATCTTGTTAAATATCCGGTATGGACAGACATGGACCATTTTTAATAACCAATCTTGTTAAATATCAGGTATGGACAGATATGACCATTCTTTAACAACCAATCTTGTTAAATATCAGGTATGGACAGATATGACCATTTTTAATTACCAATCTTGTTAAATATCAGGTATGGACAGATATGACCACTTTAAATAACCAATCTTGTTAAATATCTGGTATGGACAGATATGCCCATTTTTAATAACCAATCTTGTTAAATATCAGGTATGGATAGATATGACCATTTTTAATAACCAATCTTGTTTAATTTCAGTTATAGACAGATATGACAATTTTTAATAACCAACCTTGTTAAATATCAGGTATGGATAGATATGACCATTTTTAATAACCAATCTTGTTAAATATCAGGTATGGACAGATATGACCATTTTTAATAACCAACCTTGTTAAATTTCAGTTATAGACAGATATGACAATTTTTAATAACCAACCTTGTTAAATATCAGGTATGGATAGATATGACCATTTTTAATAACCAATCTTGTTAAATATCAGGTATGGACAGATATGACCATTTTTAATAACCAACCTTGTTAAATATCAGGTATGGATAGATATGACCATTTTTAATGACCAATCTTGTTAAATATCAGTTATGGACAGATATGACCATTTTTAATGACCAGTCTTGTTAAATATCAGGTATGGACAGATATGACCATTTTTAATAACCAATCTTGTTTAATTTCAGTTATAGACAGATATGACAATTTTTAATAACCAACCTTGTTAAATATCAGGTATGGATAGATATGACCATTTTTAATAACCAATCTTGTTAAATATCAGGTATGGACAGATATGACCATTTTTAATAACCAACCTTGTTAAATATCAGGTATGGATAGATATGACCATTTTTAATGACCAATCTTGTTAAATATCAGTTATGGACAGATATGACCATTTTTAATGACCAGTCTTGTTAAATATCAGGTATGGACAGATATGACCATTTTTAATAACCAATCTTGTTAAATATCAGGTATGGACAGATATGACTATTTTTTATTACCAATCTTGCAGTCGCAGGACTTCAAATATTTTGGTAGATTTTAAAAACATATATAAGTAAGCAATGCATGTGGTTGTTGTGATTTTTACTTTTTCTTGTATAGTCTTTAAACAAACATAAAACAGAGATATCATGGAAACTTTTCTGTTACCTTTAGTTAAACGTTTATTTAAGTCCATTGTTTTAGACCAATTACCAAATCACAAATACATAATATAAACCAATAGAAATAACAGTTATGGTTATATATTATTTAAAAAATAAATTATATGCACTAATCTGTCTAGACATATTTCTTACGATATTGGTAAGACAAAAGTTATATTACGGGTATTATTGATAAGGGGATTCTATGCTCTAGATTAGTTACGATATTGGTTAGACAAAAGTAATATGACAGGTATTATTGATAAGGGATTTCCATTCTCTAGATGAATGACAACCTATGACAGATTTTATCTCCCAATCAATCAGAATCCTTATAGAACGTCTTGTTAATTGAAGAGTTGATGTGATGATAACATTCATCATAGTAAAACAAATCCTTTCTGGTAATGGTCGAGTAACTATTTGCATTGAACGGATACTCCATATTACGGACATGTTTAAAAGTAATTCGTTTGTGAGTAATATGTATGACAAAGAGCATGTGGACCCCTAAGTCGCTGATGTTAAAGGGGAAAATATCTTTCAATTCATTTAATTCGGCTTGACTTACATGCTGAAATTGAGTCTGGTGGGTTGAAACAAAACGTTAAACCGACAATGAGTAACTTAGCTTCCAAATTGTGCACTTTCATTATCTATGTAGCAACATTCCATCAGCGCCTGTATGTGAAAAATATATTTTCTAGTTAAAACGATAGTCTAAGTCTCAAATTGTCCTATCATATTTTCATCAGTAGAGGTTAGCTGCTTGCAAAGTAGCTATCAAACCAAAAGTTCAAAATGTTAAACTTGAAATTATTACGTATTCCATCAGCTTTCAATCTTAATAGATTGTCACAAAAGGAAGACGGAAATGTGGTAATTGTCGTAACCACAATCTTGTCCTCTAATCCTCGAAAATTGCACAAAAGATAAGCTTAGGACGTAACTAATGTCAAAATACTCGCTCTCAACCCGAATGAATGTTAGGTAAAAGTAAAATAAAAAAAATACTGAACCCCGGGGGAAATTCAAAACGGAAATTCCTTAATCATATGGCAAATTCAAATGATAAAATTCATCAAACGAATGGACAATTGCAACAACTGTCATATTTCTGACTTGGTACAGGCATTTTCAAATGTAGAAAATAGTGGATTGAACCTGGTTTTATAGCGCTACACCTCCCACTTGTACGACAGTTGCAATGAAGCATGAACAAAATGTCACAAATAGGAGTATAAAAACAACACGGACCACACCAAAACTAGGGATGACTTCAGGTGCTACATAAGGGAAAGCAAATCCGGCTCCAAATGAGCCACCCATTGTGTTCCTCGTGTTGTTACAAAACCGGTTAATAGTATAATTCTCAAGTTTAGACACTTAGTTGGTTCCTTGAATACATTAAATCACAATTTATTCAAATTCAGTGATATAATATCAGCATGTTGAGGTGTTTTTAGAAGGTACATGTTGATGGCATACTGTCGCCTGTGTATGTTTCAAATCTTTCTGGAAGGGGTACCAAAAAGCCTGTCAGATGTTGAGCAAGATCGGCTTTCCCGTCCGGAATACCCCAGATCATCCCCGGTTATTGATTGGGTTGGTGTTGCTCAGTCTTAACTTTTATATATAGTATTTTTCTTTTTTTTTGCTATGGCGTTATCAGTTTGTTTCCGAATAATATGTTTAAACGTTCCTTTTAGTATCTTTTTGTATTATCGCTTTGGCGTGGCTCGGTATTTACAGATACCGCCATTATGTTATTGTGTTATTGTCATGCTTTTGTATTCTTGTCTTTAATTTCTGTTCATTTGCTCTGTCTATAGAGTTTCTATATGTCATTTTGTTTTTCTTTGTTCACATAATGTATTTGTTTTTGCAGTAATTAAGATTTTAAGCAATGGTCATCGTGTTGTCTGCTGTTCCCTAACTTTTTGACATTTTGCGAATTATATGAGACCGACTTATAAGTGAGAGGTTTTCACAAATGATATCGGATATGTTCTTTCCATTTCATAAATGTGACCTACCGAATAAGACTATTTACAGGATTTGGTATCTCATAAGCATTACGACGGGTGCCACATGTGGAGCAGGATCTACTTACCCTTCCGGAGCACCTGAGATCACCCCTTGTTTTTTGGTGGGGTTCGTGTTGTTTATTCTTTAGTTTTCTATGTTGTGTCGTGTGTACTATTGTTTGTCTGTTTGTTCTTTTCATTTTTAGACATGGCGTTGTCAGTTTATTTTCGATTTATGAGTTTGACTGTCCCTCTGGTATCTTTCGTCCCTCTTTTAGCACACTTTTTTGTGTTTCTTTGTTACATATGACGTGGCTGTGTACGTATACACACTATCACTGTGTGAATGTGCTTTGGTAACTTTTTGTATTTTTGTTTTTCATTTTGCTTATATGCTTTGTCTTTATGCCTGTTTGTTTTTGTTTTTGTTTTTCTTTGTTTATTTGTTTGTTTCACAGTGATTAAGATTATAACACAATCTTGCATTCAGTACCCATATTTTTGACATTTTTACCTATTATGTCTGTTTTGTTTATATATCGTTAATACATTTAATGTAATGCAATTTATTGCGACTGTCCGACAAGTTAGATGTTTAGCTAGCTATAAAACTAGGTTTAAACTACCATTTTCTAAACAAGAAAAATGCCTGTACAAAGTCAGGAAGATGACAGTTGTTTACTTCGTTTTATGTGTTTGTACTTTTTTCTTAAATTATTTATTTTGTTATTTAACTTTGAAGAACATCGATATAAATGTCTAAATGAAATACCTAAGTTACTTTGCTACAATATATCAAACAAATCTGCATACCTTCGCGGCATTGTTATAAACCATTAGATTACTGATACAGTTGCAGTGTAACATTGAATTAATATGAAGAAGTAATCTACAATACTTGTATGACATAATACAACTTCTGGATCTAGAATTATTTCCTTTCAAATCGAACACAAGGAAGAGAATGATTAATGTTGTTCGGAAAACTAAAATTACCACATCAACAGATTAAGTTTGACAAATCTTGAAGTTGTTATCATACCCTGACAATTCATCTTTGTCTTGGTACCAATAGCATAAGATTTTGTGATTAGTTTTGAGAATTTAATGTTCACAGTATCTCATGCTATCTCATCAATCTGTCATTCTTTTGAATGGAGATCAAACTTTGCATAATAAAACGTAAAGTCACCTTATTTTGTTGTACTTCAGGACAAAACATTGGCGAAGAGTCATTTAAAAAGATGTATACAGGTTGTTGGTGCATCGTTTGAGCACGAGGAAGCGCCGATATTAAGGTCAAAGTCTTCTTTTAAATACATATGCGGGATTGTCCTGAGAGAAAAAGACGGAACAATCTAAAGTCAACTTTAGTCCCTCTGGTATCTTTCGTCCCTCTTTTACCCATGTGTTTTGAAGCCTTATAGTATAAAAAAGAAGATGTAGTATTGCCAATGTGACAACTCTCAACAAGGGACTAGATGACACAGAAATTAATAACTATAGGTCACCGTACGGCCTTCAACAAGGTTTATTAGATAAATTGCAAAAAACATGAGAAAGAAATGATATCATGTACAAATGTTTAAGAGAAGAATGAACGAAATTTCCAAACGTCAACACGCCATACAATATAATTACAATATAAAACATGAAGAATTTTGTGGAGTTAAATGTCAACCTTAGTAAAACATAATTTTGATTTAACGTATCTTCATTTTTAATGTATGAACGTGTTAAGGAACCTTTTTTCTCCTCAAGGTGGTACAGAACACTCAACGGATTTAAATCTATAAAAAATCAGCTGAATCTTTAAATCATTTACTATTAGTATCGAGAAATTAAGCTTCTCAATGATCAAAAGCTTTTGTCAACTTCAAAATATCCAATCAAATTAGTACCGTAAATTATGTAGTTCTGGTATCTTTCGTACCTCTTTCAATTAAATATTTTGTACAAATTTGATAAAAATTGATAAGAATTGAACGAACTTAATCTATGTTAGTCAAAGTATTAAGAACTCCCCTCCAAGGCAAATTTAATAAGTCCCGAATCAAATGGCTAAATCAAAAGCTCTAACACTTTAAACGAATGGATGTCAATTGTCATATTCAGGACTATGTATAGGCATTTATTTTCCTGTAGAAATTGGTGGATAAAACTTGGTTAGTTTTTATGACTAGCTAAACCTCTCACATGAATGACAGTCGCATGAAATTAGATGTGTGAACAAAACAAACAGACAAGGTAGGTTTAAATATCAAAAATAGGGGTACATCAGTAAACATTGTATCTTTATCTTAATTACTATAAAACAAAAAATATATAAAAAAAACCATTCAGCGAGGCACAATTACATAAGATTAGGTTGTATAAGTACAGAGCTACGTCATTGTGACAAATAAATAATGAAAGGAATATATATAGACAAATATATATAGTTATCAAAGGTACCAGGATTATAATTTAACACGCCAGATGCGCTTTTCGTCTACATAAGACTAATCAGTGACGCTCAGATCAAAAAAGGTTTGAAAGCCAAAACAAGTACAAAGATAAAGAGCATTAATTTTGAGGGCCAAAAAATTACAAAAAAGTTGTGCCAAATACGGCTTATGTAATCTATTCCTGGGATAAGAAAATCCTTAGTTTTTAGAAAAATTCAAAGTTTTGTAACAGGAAATTTATCAAAATGACCATATAATTGATATAAGCCAAAAAGAAAAAGAAAAAAAAAGTAATCATAGAACAATTATACAATGACTAAATGTAGAAGTACAGAGCTACGTCGAATGGATACCACCAAAACAGACTAATCAGTAAAAGTAATATTCATAAAGACAAATAAAAGAATACTATAACTTCTTTTAAAATGTTTTTAAAAAGTAATAGATGTCAGAAATGATATTAAATATAAAATGAAAAATGTGAAACGCTATACATAGCATGGTCAAATACTGTATAATATTAAAAAGCAATATCTGTATCAATTGGCCATCAAACAATTATGACTACAATTTGAGTGCAGACAGCTTATTAATAGTATTGAACAGGTGTTCCTTGTTGTACCTACGTCAACATTCTCTAGAAATAAAACACTGATAAAAGAGGAACGAAAGATACCAAAGGGACAGTCAAACTAATAAATCTAAAATAAACTGACAACGCCATGGCTAAAAATGAAAAAGAGATAAGACTTTTTTCTCAAATGAGGACGTAATCAGGAGATGTCTACTTCCAAGTTTACAGCTTGTAACACGAAAAGACTGTAAATAGTCGTTATAATGCAATGTTATCAAGCTATCTAAATTAATTATTAGTTTGATCACACATAACTAATGTTCTATAAATAGACCATGTTGTTAGTTAGCACCTAACATGTCCAAAGACTAGAGCAATACGATAAAAATACCAACACAACGGAACAAATCATTTACAATTCGGATGTTAGTTTTTCACTAAAGCCTAATTTTTAAAGACTTGAATAAACTGTTGTGTATCAGATCTGGACAATGCATATTTTGAGTTATCAAAATGTCTTGTCGTATAACACATCTCACGGTTTCTGGACTTGTCGTATAAGACATCTCACGGTTTCTGGACTTGTCGTACAAGACATCTCACGGTTTCTTGATTTTAAAAAGAAAGAACTCGATCGATCATTTCATCACTCCTGACACCCATGAAGAGTGTTTTACGACCAAAAAAAACCCTTTGAATCTTTATGGCTTATATACCGTTTACAAATATTTTCTTTTCTGTAAAGAGATTTGAATCTTAAAATGTTACTGATCATATTATAGTGGCAGATTCGTTTTTAATACACTTTTCCTCAAGGGTGACTGACTGAGAAATAAAAATGTGGTCACTGCAGGATCTCTTCCAGACCGTCAGTAAAACATTTGCAAAAAATGGGCCATCTGTTTTAAGCTGTGAGTGTTGTATCAAGTACGCAGTCAGGTTCGGTCACGTTTTTGTGTGTCATTTAAAGACGAAACGCACATATTACATACGAATTAGTGATAAGTTAAGACGTTAATTTGCTTTTTTTCGGTGAAAGTTAGATATTTGGCAAACATACGGCGATAATACCACTTAACAGTGATCCACTAAATTATCTCACTTTACCAATTTGACCTATCCTTTTCATACTATTGTGTATAACACTGTACAAGGCTACAGTGCAAACCCCCCATAGGCACCACAATTAGTTTTAATTGATTCCTCAACAGATATTATTTATCGCTGATTTGGCTGAGATCATTGAGTTACAGCTGATCATCGTGATACATTAATGTCATGTTTAAAGCCGACAGATAGTTTTCAATGAAGAGATGTTTTTAAACTTTGTACTTAAGTATCATTAGTTTAGAGCTCCCAGTCTTCAGATTTTTAATTGGTTAATCAATGAAGGGTATAAACGTTTCCGTCAGCCTGTAAGTTGTTACAAGGAGCGGTAATTGCCTTGCCTGAAGGATGTTTGTCACGGAAACTAAAGCTAGACTAGAACTATTAAAACTGACGACATCATGTAGACCCTTATTTATTTAAATTTGCTTTTTTTTCAAAATATGATCAATAATGCTGATTAGTCAAAGGAATCAGGCTTTAATCTAATACGCCAGACGCTCGTTTCGCCTACATATGACTCATCAGTGATGCTTAGATAAAAAAATAGTTATAAAGCCAAATATGTACAAAGTTTAAAAGCATTAGGACTTAAAATTCCGAAAAGTTGTGTAGCATATAAAGGTAAACACAATGTTTGATTTTGACACGTAATGCTAACGTTAAGACTGACATATTGAGGTTTTGACATGTGACGCTGATAATGACAAAGAATGGTTTTGACATATTATTATATACGCTGATACTGACAAAGTATGGTTTTGACATATTACTCTATACGCTGATACTGACATAGTATGGTTTGAACATATTACTCTATACACTGATACTGACATAGAATGGTTTGGACACATTACTCTATACGCTGATAATGACAGTATGGTTTGGACATATTATTTTATACGCTGATACTGACATAGTATGGTTTTAACATATAACTCTATACGCTGATACTGACATTGTATGGTTTAGACATATTACTCTATATGCTGATACTGATATAGTATGGTTCGGACATATTACGCTGTACGCTGATACTGACATAGTATGGTTTTGACATATAACTATATACGCTAATAATGACATAGTATGGTTTGAACATATTACTCTATACGCTGATACTGACATAGTATGGTTTTGACAATAAAGAATCTTAGGTCACCGGGACGGAAACAACAATGAGCACGCCCAGACTGCATATATAAAAAGCCTCGAAAATAGAAATGTGAATATGCAACCGAGAAAATGATCGGCCTAATTTATAAACAAACAAAAAATGAAAACAAAAAAATATGTAACATAGCAACAAACGAAAACCATCGAATTACATACTCCTTACTTTGGACAGGCACATACAGAATGTGGCGGGTTTAAACATAGATATGGTTGTAAGCTTATACTGACACATTATTGTTTCGATCCTATATCTACAGTATGGTTTCGATCATATATCTACAGTATGGTTTCGATCATATATCTACAGTATGGTTTCGATCCTATATCTACAGTATGGTTTGGACATGTTATGCCACCTTTTATTATGTAGAAATAAGAAGAAGAGGTATGATTGCCAATGAGACAACTATACACCATAGTAAGTTAGCAATTTAAGGTAATCATACGAACTTTATTTAGGACAAAAATCCCTACTGCATAGTCGGGTATAAAAAGTGCTGAGATGAAAAATATGAAATAATTTTTTAAAGAAAGCAAACAGCTGGTATTTATTTTTTACAAACAACAGTATGACAGATGTACACTAATTACAAACTCTAAACTACGAACTACTAGCTTGGAACTGGCACAAAACGAATGTATGATTGTTTTACTACATGTATAGGGAAAGGAAATGTCAAAATGAAAATACGAAAACAATAAACACACTTGAAAAAAAAAAAGAATTTAAGGAACGCTGTTTGTATTTTTTTGTCCATGCACCATTTTGTATATCCCTAAAATAAGATGAAATGGTTTATAGGAAGGAATACTATTTATATCTGTAATGACAATGCATTTTCTAATCCCTAACGATATGAATAGAAACAGTTTAATAACATATCTAATAATATACATGCAATTATTGAAAAGCCCCGATAGAAAGTATTTAACGTTACTTCTTTGATGTTGGAAGACAAAGATGATTGGTTTAGCTTCCAAGATTTCTTTTACCACTTCAATAGATCAGAGACTAATATTACTTTATCAATATATCATGTTTCACAAAGTTTGTTATCGTATCCTGTCAATTCGTCTTTACATCAACGACATAAGCGGCTGTGTTACTGCTGATTACTTCGTACAATTAATTGTTTCCAATATTTTATGTTATTTGATTTATCAGAAACTTTGTTGCAGATATGTCATATATGAATAGAAGATCGGCTTAGGTCGTGTAATGATAAAATATATTAATGACCCTAAGCCAATAACTGAAATAACTCGGTACGGATTTCAGTATAACTCTAACAAAATATTTGTTTTCTAAATGAATATTACTATATTCAAATATTTTGGCCACGAGCATCACTGAAGAGACATATATTGTCGAAATGCGCATCTGGTGCAAGAAAATTGGTACCGTTAATTGTATTACTAGAGTACATCAACGGTACCGTGGGCATGCGCATATGATTGTTATGCTTATTTTCGTGCATAGGATTGTTAATTGTTAATTTTACATTGTCAACTGAAAAATAAAAGTACATTATTTTGTAATTGCTTATAGAAGAATTTAATAAAATTAAAATTAAGAATGGAAATAGGGAATGTGTCAAAGAGACAACAAAACGACCAAAGAGCAACACAACGAGAAAATCCCGCACCCAGATGCTCGTCATTCAGCTGGTCCCTTACTAAAATGTGTACTAGTTCAATGAAAACTGACGTCACTCTAAACTCTAACGTATTAATGAACTAAATTTAAAAAAAAAACATATATAAGACTAACAAAGGCTAGAGGCTTTGATTTTTGACAGGTGCAAAAATGTGGCGGGTTAAACATGTTTAATGAGATTTCAACTCTCCCCTATACCTGTAGCCTATGTAGAAATAACAAACAGGAAACGATACACAAAATAAAACTCATATTAATAAAAGTCATATGGTGACCTATAGTTGTTAATGTCTGTGTCATTTCGGTCTTTTGTGGATAGTTGTCTCATTGGCAATCATACCACATCTTCTTTTTTATATACTCCGATGTCAGAAAAGGTAACAATTGAAACTAAGCAAAATGATTAGTAAAAGCGTGAAGTAAATTTTATTGTAAGGCGTTTGGCTTATATCACTGATGAGTCTTTTGTAGACGAAACGCGCGTCTGGCATATATACAAAATTTTGTCCTGGTATCTATGATGAGTTTATTTACAACCACTGGGTCGATGCCACTGCTGGTGGAGATTTATTTCCCCGAGGGTATCACCAGCCCAGTAGTCAGGACTTTTTTTGTGCTGACATGAATTATCATGGTTATATTTATAAATTACCTGTTTACAAAATTTTGAATTTTTGTATACTAAGGCTTTTCTACCTTAGGCATATATTACCTTAGCTGTATTTGGCAAAACTTTTTAGGAACTTTAGTATTTGATGCTCTTCAACTTCGTACTTTATTTGACCTTTTTAACTTTTTTGGATTGGAGCGTCACTGATGAGTCTTTTGTAGACCAAACGCGCGTCTGGCGTATATACAAAATTTAGTCCTGGTATCTATGATGAGTTTATTTACTGTTCATATCCGTTTTCATGGAATCTGAGAGACTCCAATATCAATATGTATATTAACTCAAAAAGTATAACTTGAAAGCTTAAATATAAACAACGGAACCAACCGTATACACTTTTGAATCTGACCTACAAAGAAACAACAACATGATGTATAATTTACTTTGTATACAAAAGTATCAACTACAAATGTATATGTGGTTCATAAATGTTTCTCATTTCTCGTTTGTTATATATATATATACACATGGAAAAAAGTATTGCAACACCAAATTGAAATTTAAATTAAAAGAACACTTTTTATTTTTTGTTAAATAATTTCTTGATATAGAACTAGTTAAACATTATTTAAATATCACCTGAGTTTATTCAATTAATATCGACTCTATCAGTTCTTATCTGCACATGCAGCTACTGTACTCGTAAACACTAAAACAGATGTTTTATCCTCATTGTTTTCAACACTTAAAATAACCAAGTTTATAAATTTATGTTATTGACACCTTGTAATTGGTCATCCACAACTCATAACTGCAGCAAGATGGCAGATAACCAGCATGAGGGAAGCAGGTATGCCGCTGTGATAATTGCACGTATTGTTGGTCATCACCATTCCGCTTTAAGTCGTTTTGAGAATAAAAACCAGCCAAGAAACAATGTAAACGACCTTCCGAGGTCAAGACGACCCACTATAACAACTGCTAAGGAAAATAAAGCATAATGAAGGTTGGTCAGAAGGAAACCCATTGCAAATACAATCCTAAAGAGAGAACGATGACCATACAGGAGCCTTTAAACAAGAACTGTTCGAGATCGGCTCATCGCTACTGGTTATCGTGCGATAGTACCATTTCGGGGACCCTTGCCTACGAACAGACACACAGATGCCCGTATCCAATATAGTGCAGAGCTCGCCTAAGTTGGAAATTAGCGTCGTGGAGGAAGATCCATTGTTCCAATGGAATTCGGTTTATCTTCCTTGGCCCAATCGTAGCCCGAATTTGAATCATATCGAGCATATATGGGACACTATTTGGCGTTAAGTGCATGAAAGGACACCCCAGTTCAAACAAGTCATGTAATAAACAATACCCTTTGTCAGGAATGGTCGCTGTTAGCTTAGCAACAAAATAGTCGACTTATGGCAGGAATCAGAAGACGTTAAGATGCGGTTATCCGAATGAATGGAGGCTGCGCACAAAGTACTAATTCTTTGGCGTATAACGATCAACCATGATGTGAACAATCATCTAAAGATTAATTTTGAAATGTCTGACATTGTAAAGTTCGACTACAGTAACAGTTGTAAATATGAACAATCATCTTAAGATTTATTTTGAAATGTCTGACATTGTAAAGTTCGACTACAGCAAAAGTTGTACAAAAAACACTTCATTTTGTTATAAAAATTTTGGTTAGATAAAACTTTTTTTTTTTCATACATTTTTTGTTCGTTTTAAAGCCAATGTTATCATTAACTACGTTTCAATATTATTTTACAAATATTTTATCATATTCCATCCAAAATAAGAGACTGATTTTGTAAGTTTTAAAAAATCAAGGTGTTGCAATACTTTTTTCCATGTGTATAGATAGAACGTTGGTTTTCCCGTTTGATCACTGGGTCGATACCTCTGCTGGTGGACTATCGGTCCCCGAGGGTACATGTATCATCAGCTCAGTAGTAAGTACTTCGGTATTGACATGATCTAACAAACTTTACTAAAATTGTCCGTCTTAAAATTTTGAAATTATCAAGAAACTAGAATAGAGTTCACTGCCTCTATAGTGAATAGAGTTCACTGCCTTCATAGTGAATATAGTTCACTGCCTCTATAGTGAATATAGTTCACTGCCTTTATAGTGAATAGGCTGCCTCTATAGTGAATAGAGTTCACTGCCTTTATAGAATAGAGTTCACTGCCTTTATAGAATAGAGTTCACTGCCTTTATAGTGAATAGAGCTCACTGCCTTTATAATGAATAGAGTTCACTGCCTTTATAGTGAATAGAGTTCAGTGCCTCTATAGTGAATAGAGTTCACTGCCTCTATAGTGAATAGAGTTCACTGCCTCTATAGTGAATAGAGTTCACTGCCTTTATAGTGAATAGAGTTCACTGCCTCTATAGTGAATAGAGTTCACTGCCTTTATAGTGAATAGAGTTCACTGCCTTTATAGTGAATAGAGTTCACTGCCTTTATAGTGAATAGAGTTCACTGCCTTTATAGTGAATAGCGTTCACTGCCTTTATCATGTTTATAGTGAATAGAGTTCACTGCCTCTATAGTGAATAGAGTTCACTGCCTTCATAGTGTATAGTTCACTGCCTCTATAGTGAATATAGTTCATTGCCTTTATAGTGAATAGAGTTCACTGCCTTTATAGTGAATAGAGTTCACTGCCTTTATAGTGAATAGAGTTCACTGCCTTTATAGTGAATAGAGTTCACTGCCTATATCATGTGTATAGTGAATAGAGTTCACTGCCTTTATAGTGAATAGAGTTCACTGCCGTCATAGTGAATAGAGTTCACTGCCTTTATCATGTGTATAGTGAATAGAGTTCACTGCCTTTATAGTGAATAGAGTTCACTGCCGTCATAGTGAATCGATTTCACTGCCTCCCTATAGAATAAAGATCACCGCCTCTATAGTGAATAAAGTTCGCTGCCTTTATAGTGAATAGCGTTCACTGTCTCTATAGTGAACTAGATTTACTGCCTCTCTCTATAGAAAAGTTAATTCACTAAGCACAATTTTTGATACAGAAACTTTAAAAAAAATATTTGATGCGACCTGAAGTTATTATAATGAATTCTAACAGAGATAATATCTAAACAAGAACATCATATTTTAATTGCTCGCATGTATAAATTAAAAATGATAAAAGTCATTTCTAAAACAGCAATTAGATTTGTGTTAGACTCCGGAGAATTTATGTATCTAAATGATGTCAAATTGATATTAAACATCATGACAGAAGTGTTTTTATTTCCCATGATGCTCTTGGTTAATATGTTTTCGTATTTCGGTCTGTTGATTAAGATTCTGATAATGAGTTTCCAAAACGCCTGGCTCCACATTATTTTAACGCTTTTAACTTACATCATAACAAGCTTCTGAAAATGTTTTCCTTTGCATTCAGATGAAATTTATTGCTGTTATTTACAAACAGCTGTTAATTCTCAATTTGTTTTATAGACGGTTAATGCAAAGTTGATCGTGGAAAAAAAAGGAAAAACAAGAGCCAATGAATAAAACAGAAGTATCAAGTAAAATATCATATTGAAAGAAAAGTAGAGCTGCAAATTTAAATGCTTTGTAACGATGTAGTTATGGTATTTGATTCAAGTCCATGTCTGAAACATCATTTTTTAATTTTAAAGATGAACCAAATTTTTTAAGAATGCATACTAAGAAAAACAGGAAACACAAAAAAAATTTAGTCAGTACAATAGACTCCTCTGATAAAGTGGACGTATAAATAAAAAACTAACAACACCGAAAAACACATTTGGCATTGTGTTGAATTGGTATATATACAAAAAAAGAGAACAACACTGTACAACACATGGTCCAGCTTACTTGGTAAAAACATATTAAACAAACAACACTTAACAAAACCTGGTCCAGATAGCTTGGTACTTATAAAACATGCGAAGTTATAAATTATTTAATATATAAATTGACAGCTTCAAGATAAGTGTCTCCCAGAAACCATTTCAAAACTTAAAAATGAATTGATTTGTAAATTCAATATAATGATTGATAAATTATAATGTAAGATTCTAAATACCATACGCATATATGATATCTAGATCATGCATACCAAAAGTCAATATACATTTATGTTATAGTTATTGACCAATCAAGTCTATATACATCATTTAATCTGCACGGCTCGGGTGTCCCTAATTAACCCGAACGACGTAGGAGTTCATCCTAACCTTTATCATGTGTTTACATATGATGTTGTTAAAGGGAGGGTATGTTTCAGATAAAATCTCACAAAGTTATTATCCATATTTTTGGCACATTTCCCTTAGACGGATCAAGAGTAGGGGACCTGCCCCTCCACCTTTTATGGGAAAAATGTGGTTGATTATATAGGGAATCACTGAATCATGCCTGGCGAGGATCAACTCTAAGTCAAGTCAGTCAATGGGCCATCCCTCCTTTATCAAATAATCTGGATTCTACTACTGTACAATACCGAGCTATGAGTATGGAAAATAGTAACAGACAATGCCTTTTCATATATCATTTGATGTGCAACCTTATTCCAACGGAGCAATCACAGTCAAAAGATATTAGCAAAACTCTTCATTCATTTCTATTCCCTGAAGCGTATGATTATTGAAAAAGAAATTATTGAAATTGTAGAGGGATCCAAAAATCTGTTTGTTATCATATGGTTTAACATTTACATTGTAGATTACGTTTCTTCGTAATTTCTTTCTTTATGACTAAAACAAATAAAAGTGATCGGTGAAGCTTACCATATTTAGTGTCATCAATCTATAACTTAAGTATTGGAAATTGTATTGGAAAATAAATAAATATTCCCAGACCAATATTTATCCCATAAATGTAAATAATTATTCCGTTTTCCCTGAATGAATCTTATATGTTTGTTCAAGTATTATCGGTAATGACAGCCAAAATACAAAATTAATTTTGATATTAATGATATTAAAATATTATTACATTAGTTGCAACGAAATAATGCAGGTTTCCGGTGAAATTAGAAACAGATAAATTGACATGTGAAATAAATCCGAAAATTTCACTCGTCTGACGTCATACAACAATGGGCGTTGTCGAAACCTATAGAGGACGCGTAGAACCCTAGTTTTCCATCCTTTTTTATTTTCATTACAAAGTCCATAGTCAATGTGATAAAAAAATTTAGCTAATCCAAGAATTAAATGTCGAGGATTAATCCACTCATGAACGAAAAACACTCAAGCACATTCGTAAAGTAATGTGTCGTTCAGTATTCTTCGATTACAATGTCTACAAACAAGCGACACAAATATGTAAAAGGCAGATGTAAGATTACATATCTTGACTATATATATGTATGGTCTTTAAAAACAAAGCTTTTGTGCTATTATTTCGCTGGTCGATATGGTAGTAAGACGCCATTATGATAATGTTTCTTGGTCTCCTTGTTAGAAATGAAGCCGTTGTGTATGTGGTACTTGTCTATGGTAAACACGATGCCCTTTTGTTAACGTTTTGTTGGTTTCTTGTGGAGAAATGAAGTCCTAGTTTAACGTTTAACTGTTATGTATGATAGACATGAAACCCTTGGGTAAACGTTTCTTGGTCGTTTAAAGTTGTTGACTGCTGTGTTATTGGCATTTTTATCTATTATGTCAGTTTGTTTTGTTCACAAAAGGTGGTCAATATAATGGAACTTGATGCGACTGTCATACAAGTGAGAGGTTGAGTTAGCTATAAAACCAGGTTTAACCTAAAGTTGATTTTGCCGTCAATATTTTTAAGGGACTTTCCGTTTTGAATTTTCCTCGGAGTTCAGTCTTTTTTGTGATTTTACTTTGTTTTGTAGACATGAAGCAGTGTTGTTCTGTGTTACTCGTCTCTATTTGTAGACATGAAGCCATTGTTTTAATGTTTCTTGGTTTCTATTTGTAGACATAAAGAGTTTGTATCAATATTTCTTGGTCTCTATTTGTAGACATGAACCCTTTGTGATACCGTTTCTTTGTTTTAATTAGCAGACATGAATCCTTTTGTGTAAACGATTTTTGGTTTCTATTTGTAGACATAAAGCCTTTGTGTTAAAGTTTCTTGGATCTATTTGTAGACATGAAGCCTTTGTGTAAATGTTTCTTGGTTTCAATTTGTAGACATGAAGCCTTTGTGCTCATGTTTCTTGGTCTCTGTTTGTAAACATGAAGCCTTTGTGTTAACGTTCTTGGTCTCTATAGGTAGACATGAAGCCTAACGTTTCTTGGTCTCTATGTGTAGACATGAAGCCTTTGTGTTAACGTTTCGTGGTGTCTTTGGTAGACATGAATCCCTTGTGTTAATGTTCTTGGTTTCTATTTGTAAACATGAAGACTTAATTTCAAAGGTTTCTTGGTCTCTATTTGTAGACATGAAGCCTTTGTGTTAACGTTTCTTGGTCTCTATTTGTAGACATGAAACCTTTGTGTTAACGTTTCGTGGTGTCTTTGTTAGACATGAATCCCTTGTGTTTATGTTTCTTGGTTTCTATTTGTAGACATGAATCCCCTGTGTTTATGTTTCTTGGTTTCTATTTGTAGACGTGAATCCCTTGTGTTAATGTTTTTTGTTTCTATTTGTATAAGTGAATCCCTTTGTGTTCATCTTAATTGGTCTGTATTTGTAGACATGAATCTCTTGTGTTAATGTTTCTTGGTCTCTATTTGTATACGTGAATCCCTTTATGTTAATGTTACTAAGTCTGTATTTGTAGTCATGATTCTCTTGGGTTAATGTTACTTAGTCTGTATTTGTAGTCATGATTCTCTTGTGTTAATGTTTCTTGGTCTCTATTTGTATACGTCAATCCCTTTGTGTTAATGTTACTAAGTCTGTATTTGTAGTCATGATTCTCTTGTGTTTATGTTTCTTGGTCTCTATTTGTAGATATTAATCCATTGTGTTAACGTTTCTTGGTCTCTATATGTAAACATTAAGTCTTTATGTTAACGTTTCCTGGTCTCTTCAGTAGACATGAATCCTTAGTGTTAACGTTTCATGTTGTCTTTGGTTGACATGAATACGTTGTGTTAATGTTTTTTGGTTTCTTTTTGTAGAAATGAAGCCTTTGTGTTCATGTTTCTTTGATTCTATTAGTAGACATGAAGCCTTTGTGTTAATGTTTCTTGGTTTCTATTTGTAGACATCGAACCTTTGTGTTAATTTTTTTGGTCTCTATTTGTCGACATAAAACCATTGTGTTAACGTTTCGTGGTGTCTTTGTTAGACATGAATCCCTTGTGTTACTGTTTCTTGGTTTCTATTTGTAGACATGAATCCCTTGTGTTAATGTTTCTTTGTTTCTATTTGTAGACATTAATTCCATGTGTTAATGTTTGTTGGTCTCTTTTTGTAGTCATGAAGCCTTTGTGTTAATGTTTCTTGGTTTTTATTTGTAGACATGAAATATTTTTGTGTTAACGCTTAGTGGTGTCTTTGTAAGACGTGAATCACTTGTGGTAATGTTTCTTTGTTTCTATTTGTAGAGATGAATCCCTTGTGTTAATGTTTCTTGATCTGGAGACATGAAGCCTTTATGGTAACGTTTCTTGGTCTCTATTTGTAGACATATTTGCAGACGTGAATCCCTTTGTGTTAATGTTACTTAGTCTGTATTTGTAGTCATGATTCTCTTGTGTTAATGATTATTGGTATCTATTTGTAAACATGAATCCCTTGTGTTAATGTTTCTTGGTTTCTATTTGTAGACATAAATTCCTTGTGTTAATGTTAATTGGTCTCTATTTGTAGACATGAATCCCTTGTGTTAATGTTTCTTGGTTTCTATTAGTAGACATGAATCCCTTGTGTAAATGTTTCTTGGTTTCTATTTGCAGACGTGCATCCCTTTGTTTTAATGATACTTAGTCTGTATTTGTAGTCATAATTCTCTTGTGTTAATGTTTATTGGTCTCTATTTGTAGATATGAATCCCTTGTGCTAATGTTTCTTGGTTTCTATTTGTATACATGAATTCCTTGTGTTAATGTTAATTGGTCTCTATTTGTAGACATGAATCTCTTGTGTTAATGTTTCTTGGTTACTATTTGTAGACATGAAGCCTTTGCGTTAATGTTTCTTTGTTTCTATTTGTAGACATTAATTCCATGTGTTAATGTTTGTTGGTCTCTTTTTGTAGTCATTAAGCCTTTGTGTTAATGTTTCTTGGTTTTTATTTGTAGACATGAACTATTTTTGTGTTAACGCTTAGTGGTGTCTTTGTAAGACGTGAATCACTTGTGGTAATGTTTCTTTGTTTCTATTTGTAGAGATGAATCCCTTGTGTTAATGTTTCTTGATCTGGAGACATGAAGCCTTTATGGTAACGTTTCTTGGTCTCTATTTGTAGACATATTTGCAGACGTGAATCCCTTTGTGTTAATGTTACTTAGTCTGTATTTGTAGTCATGATTCTCTTGTGTTAATGATTATTGGTATCTATTTGTAAACATGAATCCCTTGTGTTAATGTTTCTTGGTTTCTATTTGTAAACATAAATTCCTTGTGTTAATGTTAATTGGTCTCTATTTGTAGACATGAATCCCTTGTGTTAATGTTTCTTGGTTTCTATTAGTAGACATGAATCCCTTGTGTAAATGTTTCTTGGTTTCTATTTGCAGACGTGCATCCCTTTGTTTTAATGATACTTAGTCTGTATTTGTAGTCATAATTCTCTTGTGTTAATGTTTATTGGTCTCTATTTGTAGATATGAATCCCTTGTGCTAATGTTTCTTGGTTTCTATTTGTATACATGAATTCCTTGTGTTAATGTTAATTGGTCTCTATTTGTAGACATGAATCTCTTGTGTTAATGTTTCTTGGTTACTATTTGTAGACATGAAGCCTTTGCGTTAATGTTTCTTGTGTTTTTTTTTGTAGACATGAAATTTTTGTGTTAACGCTTCGTGGTGTCTATGTAAGACATGAATCCCTATTGTAAATGTTTCTTGGTTTCTATTTGCAGACGTGAATCCCTTGTGTTAATGTGTCTTGGTTTCTATTTGTAGACATTAAGCCCTTGTGTTAACGTTTTGTGATCTCTTCGGTAGACATGAATCCCTTGTGTTAATATTTCTTGGTCTCTATTTGTAGACATGAAGTCTTTGTGTTAAAGTTTCTTGGTCTCTGTTTGTAGACATGAAGACCTTGTGTTAACGGTTTTTTGGTTTCTACTTGTAGACATGGATCCCTTTGTGTTAGTTTCATTGGTTCTCTATAAAAAAAAAAAACTTAAAGCCACTGAGTTAACGTTTCATTTGTCCCTGAAATTGATATGAAGCCTTTGTGTTAGGGTTAGCATTTAAAATGTTACTGGTATCAAAAGATAAACATGACGCCCTTGTGTCAACGTTTAACTGGTATCTATAATAAACATGATGCCCTTGTGTTAACGTTTAACTGGTATCTATAATAAACAACTAGTAGTCTGTTGTTATTTATGTATTATTGTCATTTTGTTTATTTTCTTTGGTTACATCTTCTGACATCAGACTCGGACTTCTCTTGAACTGAATTTTAATGTGCGTATTGTTATGCGTTTACTTTTCTACATTGGCTAGAGGTATAGGGGGAGGGTTGAGATCTCACAAACATGTTTAACCCCGCCGCATTTTTGCGCCTGTCCCAAGTCAGGAGCCTCTGGCCTTTGTTAGTCTTGTATTATTTTAATTTTAGTTTCTTGTGTACAATTTGGAAATTAATATGGCGTACATTATCACTGAACTAGTATATATGTGTTGAGGGGCCACTTGAAGGACGCCTCCGGGTGCGGGAATTTCTCGCTACATTGAAGACCAGTTGGTGACCTTCTGCTGTTGTTTTTTTCTATGGTCGGGTTGTTGTCTCTTTGGCACATTCCCCATTTCCATTCTCAATTTTATGATGCCCTTGTGTTAACGTTTAACTGGTATCTATGATAGACATCACACTTTGTGTTAACGTTTCATTTGTCGCTATGGAAAACTCGTCATGTGCGGTTTTAACGTTAATAACAGACTAAAGACCTCGTGTTTCTAGGACTCCTCATCTGAATATACATCTGCTCTTATTCCTAAAAGGCTTTAAATTCGCTTAGTGCTACTCAATTTATACTCATTTGTTCTTTTGTTTAAAAGGATTCTTACCTAATGTTCTACTCACTGTTTGAACGGAGAGTCCCTAGAGCTCTTCAACCTAATGTATGTTTTTTCTTCTGTTTAAACGGATTGTTCCTATCTTCACTCAATGTAATGTGCACAATTATGTTCACTGTTTGCACGGATTGTTGCTTTTTCTTTTCAACCTGATGTGTATCTGTTCTTCTGTTTATAAGAAATATTCATCATGTTTCCTAATCTAACGTGTATCGGTTCTTCTGTTGAAATGAAGCGTTCCTGGTGCTCCTCAATCTAGTATGCATCTGTTCTTCTATTTAAACGGAGTGTTTCTAGTGCTCCTCAATCTAGTATGCATCTGTTCTTCTATTTGAACGGAGTGTTCCTAGTGCTCCTCAATCTAGTATGCATCTGTTCTTCTATTTGAACGGAGTGTTCCTAGTGCTCCCCAATCTAGTATGCATCTGTTCTTCTATTTGAACGGAGTGTTTCTAGTGCTCCTCAATCTAGTTTGCATCTGTTCTTCTATTTGAACGGAGTGTTCCTAGTGCTCCTCAATCTAGTATGCATCTTTTCCTCTATTTAAACGGAGTGTTTCTAGTGCTCCTCAATCTAGTATGCATCTGTTCTTCTATTTGAACGGAGTGTTCCTAGTACTCTTCAATCTAGTATGCATCTGTTCTTCTATTTGAACGGAGTGTTCCTAGTGCTCCTCAATCTAGTATGCATCTGTTCTTCTATTTGAACGGAGTGTTCCTGGTGCTCCTCAATCTAGTGTGCATCTGTTCTTCTATTTAAACGGAGTGTTCCTAGTGCTCCTCAATCTAGATTGCATCTGTTCTTCTATTTGAACGGAGTGTTTCTAGTGCTCCTCAATCTAGTATGCATCTGTTCTTCTATTTGAACGGAGTGTTCCTAGTGCTCCTCAATCTAGTATGCATCTGTTCTTTTATTTGAACGGAGTGTTTCTAGTGCTCCTCAATCTAGTATGCATCTGTTCTTCTATTTGAACGGAGTATTTCTAGTGCTCCTCAATCTAGTATGCATCTGTTCTTCTATTTGAACGGAGTGTTTCTAGTGCTCCTCAATCTAGTATGCATCTGTTTTTCTATTTAAACGGAGTGTTCCTAGTGCTCTTCAATCTAGTATGCATCTGTTCTTCTATTTGAACGAAGTGTTCCTAGTGCTCCCCAATCTAGTATGCATCTGTTCTTCTATTGGAACGGAGTGTTCCTAGTGCTCCTCAATCTAGTATGCATCTGTTCTTCTATTTGAACGGAGTGTTCCTAGTGCTCCCCAATCTAGTATGCATCTGTTCTTCTATTTGAACGGAGTGTTCCTAGTGCTCCTCAATCTAGTATGCATCTGTTCTTCTATTTAAACGGAGTGTCCCTAGAGCTCCTCAATCTAGTATGCATCTGTTGTTCTATTTGAACGGAGTGTTTTTAGTGCTCCTTAATCTAGTGTGCATCTGTTCTTCTATTTAAACGGAGTGTCCCTAGAGCTCCTCAATCTAGTATGCATCTGTTCTTCTATTTGAACGGAGTGTTCCTAGTGCTCCTCAATCTAGTATGCATCTGTTCTTCTATTTAAACGGAGTGTCCCTAGAGCTCCTCAATCTAGTATGCATCTGTTCTTCTATTTGAACGGAGTGTTTTAGTGCTCCTTAATCTAGTGTGCATCTGTTCTTCTATTTAAACGGAGTGTCCCTAGAGCTCCTCAATCTAGTATGCATCTGTTCTTCTATTTGAACGGAGTGTCCCTAGTGCTCCTCAATCTAGATTGCATCTGTTCTTCTATTTGAACGGAGTGTTTCTAGTGCTCCTCAATCTAGTATGCATCTGTTCTTCTATTTGAACGCAGATTTCCTAGTGCTCCTCAATCTAGTATGCATCTGTTATTCTATTTGAACGGAGTTTTCCTAGTGCTCTTCAATCTAGAGTGCATCTGTTCTTCTATTTGAACGGAGTGTTCCTAGTACTGCTCAATCTAGTATGTATCTGTTCTTCTATTTGAACGGAGTGTTCCTATTGCTCCTCAATCTAGTATTCATCTGTTCTTCTATTTGAACGGAGTGTTCTTAGTGCTCCTCAATCTAGTATGCATCTGTTCTTCTATTTGAACGGAGTGTTCCTAGTGCTCCTCAATCTAGTATGCATCTGTTCTTCTATTTGAACGGAGTGTTCCTAGTGCTCCTCAATCTAGTATGCATCTGTTCTTCTATTTGAACGGAGTGTTCTTAGTGCTCCTCAATCTAGTATGCATCTGTTCTTCTATTTGAACGGAGTGTTCCTGGTGCTCCTCAATCTAGTATGCATCTGTTCTTCTATTTGAACGGAGTGTTCCTAGTGTTCCTCAATCTAGTATGCATCTGTTCTTCTATTTGAACGGAGTGTTCCTAGTGCTCCTCAATCTAGTATGCATCTGATCTTCTATTTGAACGGAATGTCTATTGGATTATGTAGATTATTTGCGTACAATATATTCAACAACAATAAGAAGGAGCGTACTGCTTTAATGAAATGTATAATTAAATAGTACGAGACTTTTTGATGTTTATTTAATCAGAAAAAAGTCATATCCTAGACCGAATAAAGAATTGACGATGGTAATACACGAACGTACCGGTTAAAGAGTTTAAGACATTATAAATCAAAACAAAGATACCAATAGAAGTTCTAGGCATTCTTCTATTTGTCTTGGTTTCTTCTTAAGGCTGTTATGTAAATACGACCATTGTTTGATAGTTAAGTGTTTTATCATTATATGATCGTCTTGGTGTGCTACACATCTATCCTATCTTATTATAAATACTGAGTTCTAACTGCGAACTTTTTTAAATGACTTCCATTACTATGGAATCACCAGAAATTAAAAACTTGGAAATGGTCCCAATCTTTATAAAACGTGACAGATATGTGATATGTGACATAAAAACAGTTAGTGATAGAAACAGCATGGACAATGGAAAGCAATCACTGTGGACACGCAAAGAATCGATTGTAAACAAGGATTGAACTATTATTTATGTTTTGTACTGGATACGATTCGTTAAAGGTCTTCGGAATAGATTAAACACAAAAAAGAACAAAAGTCGAATATAGAATAATGGAAAGCAGATACAAACGATACAATCAAACACTCAAGTAAAACAAAAACGTACAATGAAAAGTTTAACTAGTCCCATTTTAAGAATATAAAGAATGGCACCGCTTACTATATAAAATTGAGAATGACAGAATAGGGAATGAGTCAAAGTAACAATAAGTCATACAAAGAGTAGAAAACAGCCTAAAGCCATGGACGGGTCTTCGACACAGCGAGAAAATTCCGCACACTGAGTCGGGATCAGCTGACCCCTAACAAAAAATGTGTACTAGTTCTGTGAAAATGGACGTCACACAAAACTTCAAAAGATATTTATAAATGAACTTAAATAAAATAAAAACATATGTATACATTACAAAAGCTTTAGTCAATTGTGTTGAATTCATTAATGTAGCCTATATTTAAATCGTATGTGTATATATGTACTTTTTTCTATATTCGCCTTTTGTTCTTTTTTGTGTTTAAACTATTCCGAAGACCTTTAACAAATCTTATCCAGTACAAACCACAAAAACCAGTTAAATCCTTGTTTACAATCGATTCTTTGCGTGTCCACAGTGATTGCTTCCCATGTAGTAGCTGTATTCGGATCAAGTGGTTCTCTATTTACTTGCTTATCTCTCGGGTCCCTTTTACAAATTACTCCTCTCTAGTGCAATATCAATCTGATATTTGTTCAATATATACATGTGTATGTTTGACCTTAAATGCACCTAAATGTCTAATGTTTATGAGTGTTGTTTTTTTAGCGTGCCTGATGAGATTTATTGAAGAATCTGTATTTATCATTCCGTAATTATAGTATCCTCCCCTATGATTTAGTGTCTAGTAATTAGATTAGTCTAATCGTGGTTGAACTCTGCTGTTCTATTATGACGAATGTCCACTGGTCATTGAGAAGTTATACAAGACATTAACAGTAGACTTAAGTTTTTTTTAAAGAAATCAATAACAGAATACGTAAAACTGGTCTGTAACGATAAAGTTCGTAACGATAAAATTCGTTGAAATGTTTTGTTTTAATTAAAATATTTATGTTGAAGAAATAATATAAATAAACACAGCGTTACTTTTTGTGTTGTATTTTGTTGTTAAGTTGTTTTTATTTCTATAGATTTAAACTTTTTAAAATCTTCAAGTTAATCAACCTCTATACAACATTTTCTTTGAACCGATATCGACCACAAGTGTAAGTCACGGACAAAACAAGTCTTTCCTTAGCTACGTCCTCCCAGAAAGAGGAAAAATAACTACATGTATGTTCAAATAGTTAAAAAAAAACACAGAAAAAACAACAAACAGACGTAGAATATCAATGACCTCCGAAAACTAACGTTAACCACATAAAACATCTATGTATGTCATTCCAAACGAAGACTTTACTTATATCCTCGTAAATGAAGACCATATAACTATGTTCTCCGTAAGACAACGAAGGCGAAAGATGCATGAACTATTTGCTACTGAACAAAACAAAAATTGATCAACCAAAATGAGATCGCGATATCTAATAGAAACTTGGTGATAATGTATTAAACGTTTGAGTTATGTTATTTTACTACGAATTTTGATCTTTACTCGTTCTTACTGATTAATAGGAATAAAATATAATGATGATATACCACATATAAATTCTTAATTAACCAACATACTTGCTGGATTCAAGAAGAAAATGAGCATAAAGAGTATTTACTATTTTTTTTTAGAAAGAGTGACGAAAATTGTTAAAGAGATTTTCAAAGTCGAAATTAAATTGACAACGCCATCGCTAGAAAGAAAACACAAACAGACAAACAATAGTGCACAAAACACAAGATTGAAAACTTTAGACTTAGCAACACGACACCCCTCCCCCCCAAATAAAAATAAATAAATAAATAAATAACACACCAAACAAACCCCGGATTAAGTCTTATTTTGCAGGTCAAATTCGGGGGAAAGGGGATGGAATTGTAGCTACGACAGTTGGAACATATCTGCTGTCATATTTGAAACTGATATTCCACAACGGTCAACCAACTCGTGATATATGGTCTGTTAATTTGACGTATTGTGTAACTGTCAGAGATGACATTTGGAAATCTTTTAAAAGAATTACAAGCGTGTTTATATTATTAATCTGTTCGTTTATTATATAATTTCGTTACATTTGTAACTGTTGTTAGTAGGCCTATAAGATTTATACATTCAAAAAGAAACATGACAAAAAAGGAGCTGTTTTCTTGTAAATAAACATGATACACAATTTTCATATGTGTGAGAACTAGTATGCAGATCATACATGGTGAAACATAATAGTCCAGGCGGATAATAAAACACAGAGATGCTCCAACTGTTGGTAAAGAAGACAAACTTGATTTGCTTGGAATAACAAAATCTAATTCAATTTTGAATTATCAAAATAAATGCTCTGATAACGCAAGTCCGTCTTTTTATCTAAATTTATATTTTAAAAATCGGTTATGAAACTTATAATTTTTATTTGATGAATAATAAGAATCTGATTTGCAAATAAATTTACTTTTGTCGGTAAACATCAAATCTGTGACGCTTGACTCGGGGAAAAAAATCTAAGTTCAAGCTCTGCTTTTTTTTAAAAACATCATTTGCTTATAGTACTAACTATTCGTCAAAGGTGACCTATTCTGCACATCATCGAAGGTCTCGTCTGCATAAACTTCTGTCTATTTAATAGAAGTGGTGTGATGATGCTGTTATAGTCTTGTCGTTGGTTTTTACATTTTTGTCATTTTAGGACAGTTTATAGTTTTTGGTTTAGGTCTTTGTTGAAGCCAAAACATAACAGATTGTTGTTCTTACATCCACACAAAACTCATGTTTAGTTACGTTTACCCCTTTTATTTGTATTTCTTGTTTATTGAAATATAAAAAGGTGTCAATCTTAGCTAAAATATAAAAAGAAACTTGACATAAAAAAATGACAATATATCATTGCCTTGTCAGGGGGAAATGTTGTTATTGCGCAATAATATTGAGCGAACATAATTCAATCTGAAATTTCAATTAATCAGGGACGATCTTCCATTTAAATTACAAGAACACGCAAGGATCTTAGACAATTTCCGTAAGAAAGTTTCTACATACTAGTTTGAAGGGAAGTATGATGGTAAAATACATAGAATCGTGATCAATGAAGAAAAGTGAAGAATTTGGTCTCATAACTGTGTGTACTCCTCACGGCATGAAATTTAATTTTAATGGATAAAGTGAATATTAATTTATAAACTTAAATTATCTGACAAGGTTAATATATTGAATCGAGGTCGAGAAAGATTACGTTATCTATTCATTAGATTCATTATTGTCTGAAATCGTATATAATGTTGAGTAATTCATCAAATGAGTATAAGAAACATCAGTTATCTGAAACAGACACCTCTAACCCTAATCCCAGGGGTCATACAATACGTTCTTTAATATTCCTTAAATACACACCCAACAGTTATGTTAGAAATTTAAGATGTTTATATAATAACTACTGGCAACATGTTTACACCTAAAACCAAATATTTAAAAAAAAAAACGAATTATGTTGACCAAACTTCAATTTGTTGTTGTTTATTAAAGTTTACTACAGTATTGATATTTGCCGTTTGTTTTCATAACTTCACATAATTTGAAGATGTCTTTTGAAGAGTTTATAGATTTAGTTTTAAGTAAGTCCAGTGACCAACACTTCATGAAAATACTAATCCGTTTACATATGAAACGTGTTCGTTCTCCTCGTCTTGTTCTCAAAATATCTGAAATGTATAGATAGAATAATAATGGTGTAACAAAATTACACTTTTAACCTAAGTTCAAAAAGTCAATGCGCTTTAGATATTAATACATTTCCTTTTCCAATCGACAAACCCGGTAAAGAGTCAGTGAATTCTAGTGTAAATAAGTAATTCAATATTGGTGTGGAAATCATTGTCAAATGTAATAACGTTTATATTGTAAATAAATAATAATAAAGTTTTATGATTTTCTCCAAGGAATGATAAAAGGCATACGAACATAAAACATAATTTATTACTCAATATTTGCATATGATATTGCCATTATTGATATTTATGTTTTATAACTAATGAATAAAAAGTTGCTGTAGAAATTATAGATATGATTTATTAATTGTACTGTTTTGATTAGTTGTGGTACGTTTGGTGAGTAACAACAACAGGAGCGGTTGGTGTTTATGGTCAATCAAGTATTCATTTTTGATGCACGCATTACGTGTCTCTAAAACTACAAAAGTCTTTTAATCTAAATGATAAAATCAAAAAAAATGTAATTTTTACCCTCTGAAACATTTTTCTGAAAGTCTGCTTTTATTACTTTGGATGTAACACATTTCCTTCTTGCGTCATTTAGTACGTCTTATTGAATATGTTTCTTATGGGTCATTTTCAAAAAGTGTCGAATTTTCAGTACACCCATGCTAATTTTTTCATTTCTAATGGAAATTTCAGTTGTAATGGTTTAAATGAAAGTTTGTCGGATTTGTGATTCAGAACATTAATAATAAACACACCTTACATCTATTCTGATAAGATTAAACTGCATTTAAGACCGATTTTGGGGGTATTTGTCTGCGTACATTGTCAGAAAAACACATTTGAAATGATTTTTTTGCGATTTTCTGATCGCCTTGATATCTGCAAAAGGGACTTTTTAAGATCGTTAAATATTACTCTAACGAAAAATCGTAGCTTCTTTATCATTGTATGTAACATATTATCTATAAACTAAATTGAATCAGCGTACAGGAGGTTCATGTCTTTCCTGTTACCGCTACTTAAATCATAATTACCATCTGTGTACTAAAAGATAGAATTCTATTTGCAGGCATACAATAAAACTTTAATGGGACAATAAAAACTATTTAAAGTTCTGAACCTCTTACGTAGGTTGTCCCAAATGTTATAGGAGTATATCGAAAAATATAGAGAAACCTCCGCCACACGTTATAGGATTATATCGAAAAATCTATAGAAACCTCCGCCACACGTTATATGATTATGTCGAAAAATCTAGAGAAACCTCCGCCACACGTTATAGGATAATATCGACAAGTCTAGAGAAACCTCAAAACTCAGTCTGTATTTACGATACAATTCGTAACTTGAAATGAATGAATATACTTTTCGATCGAATACTATAAATACTTGTTTACCTTTCCGTTTATAAAATCGAGAGAGAGAGAGAGAAATAGAGTATTATATAGTTGGATTACTTGAGAGTTTTATACTTGGTACATACAGGGACGTTCTATACTATTTCTTAGTAAAGAAAGTTCCTGGTACATATTACACGTATAGATCGTTTGCCCTAGCTTAGTTAAGGTTTGGAAACTAATTTTATAACATGGTTTGCTTAATACATATTATAGCTCGTTTTCTTTGATTATCCTCTTGGTCAGGGTTAACTGACTAGCTAATGAAGGTTAGAACACGTACGGCAATACTTATAACTTCACATGCCATTTAAATAATTAATTTGAACGGTCATTCTTTGAATATTTTTCGACATTCTTTGATTAGTTATCCTACACATATTTTACCACAGATGGGAACTCTGTGTTTATTGATCTGGAAGTTATTCATCTTGCTATTACTATAACACAGAACAATCAATTCAGATATTTTATTTTCCTTGAAAAATTAATGAAACACAGGCATTTAATTCTAACTGCTAATTACAAACTTCCAATAATATCTCAAATGAGCTGTTTCGTAGCTTAACCATTGAAGCCAAATATTTATGATAATAAAACATATTTGATTGCATATTCCCCCGATGAAACAGGTATACATGTATATATAATTGATCATTGGAATGGAAAAACGTATAATATGCAATACTAGTACAATTGTTAAGAAAAAGCCATTACTGTTTGTCACTAAAGACAACGATACAATCCGTCGAAATAAGTCCATTAATGTTCGATATCGTTACTCCATACAACAATACAATCATTCTTAAATAGCCCACTATTGTTATACATTGTCACTCAAGAAAACAATAGTATCGTTCTGAATAAGCCCACTATTGTTATACATTGTCACTCAAGAAAACAATAGTATCGTTCTGAATAAGCCCACTATTGTTATACATTGTCACTCAAGAAAACAATACTATCGTCTTGAATAAGCCCACTATCACTATTGTTATACATTGTCACTCATGAAAACAATACTATCGTTCTTAATAAGTCAATCTCTATTTGATATTTGATATTTCTATCTGTATGATAACCTCACATACAGACAACAATACAATCTTTCGAGTAAGCCCAGCTCTGCAGACAACAAAACAATTGTTCGAGTAAGCCCAGCTCTGTACGGTATCGTCACATGAGACAACGATACAATTGTTCGAGTAAGCCAAACCCTATATGGTATCGTCACATGCAGACAACAAAACAATCGTTCGAGTAAGCCCAGCTCTGTATAGTTTCGTCAATATAGACAACGGTACAATCGTTCGAGTAAGCCCAGCTCTGTATGGTATCGTCGCATGCAGACAATGATACAATCGTTCGAGTAAGCCCAGCTCTGTATGGTATCGTCGCATGCAGACAATGATACAATCGTTCGAGTAAGCCCAGCTCTGTATGGTATTGTCACATGCAGACAACGATTTTCGAGTAAGCCCAGCTCTGTGTGGTACATGCACCATCACAGCAGACAACAAAACAATCGTTCGAGTAAGTCTAGCTCTGTATGGTATCGTCGTATGCAGACAATAAACAATCGTTCCAGTAAGCTCAGCTCTGTATGATAATCTCAATACGGACAACAAAACAATCGTTCGGAAAGCCGGTTTGACATCGACACTAAAAACAACGAATAGTACTAGCACATACTGTTTAATAGCACCGCGGTTTCTATCCCACTTTGGATTTTTCGCTCAATATTTAATTTCGGTATTGCTTTATATTTGTGGAGTGTAACAGTTATTCATGGTTTGTCTTTTGACCATGGTGTATTCTGGTTTTTTTTATGGTGTTGTCCGATTTTCTCCCTTGCGTATCGTCTCTTGACTTTTTATACCATCAAATGGTCATAAAACGTTAGTAAGTTGTCTAAACTAATGCGAGAACGTTTCATATTCAGCACAAGCTCTTTACCTTTTCGATATATGGTGGCTTTGTGTTGAGAACGTTTCATATTCAACACAAGCTCTTCACTTTATCGATATCTGGTGGCATTGTGTTGAGGACGTTTCATATTTAGCACAAGCTCATCACCTTATCGATATCTGGTGGCATTATGTTGACAACGTTTCATATTCAGCACAAGCTTTTCACTTTATCGATATCTGGTGGAATTGTGTTGAGGACGTTTCATATTCAGCACAAGCTCTTCACTTTATCGATATCTGGTGGCATTGTGTTGAGAACGTTTCATATTCAGCACAAGCTCATCACTTTATCGATATCTGGTGGCATTGTGTTGAGAACGTTTCATATTCAGCACTAGCTCTTCACTTTATCGATATCTGGTGGCATTGTGTTGAGAACGTTTCATATTCAGCACACGATCATCACCTTATCGATATCTGGTGGCACTGTGTTGAGAACGTTTCATATTTAGCACAAGCTGTTTACCTTATCGATATCTGGTGGCATTGTATTGAGAACATTTCATATTCATCACAAGCTCATCACTTTATCGATATCTGGTGGCATTGTGTTGAGAACGTTTCATATTCAGCACAAGCTCATCTCTTTATCGATATCTGGTGGCATTGTATTGAGAACGTTTCTTATTCAGCACAAGCACATCACCTTATTGATATCTGGTGGCATTGTGTTGAGAAAGTTTCATATACAGCACAAGCTCTGCACTTTATTGATATCTGGTGGCATTGTTTTGAGAACGTTTGGTATTCAGCACAAGCTCTTCACTTTAACGATATCTGGTGGCATTGTGTTGAAAACGTATCTTAAAGTTCAGGACATGAGGTCAAACTCAGTTTTTGGCGGGGTTCGTGTAGCTAAGTATTTATTTTTCTATGTTATGTTTTGTGTACAGTTTGGTTGTCTGTTTTCTATTTTAGCCATGGTATTGCCAGTTTATTTTCTATTTATTAGTCTTGATATCCCTCTTGTATCTTTTGGCTTCTCTTTTACAAAAATTCAGAATAAACGAATAGCTAGTTTATCATTGAAATAAAACGATAAATCCAATTAATATTTAGAACTTAAACATTATAAACGAATCCAAAATATGAGTCTCACCCTATTTAAATTAACGGCCCTTATTGGGAACATTTATAACAAAAATACAAACAACTCTTATATTTACAGAAATATAATTCAAGAATGAAGTTAGTACTCTCACAGTATTATGTGTTAAATAGTTCTATTCTTTTGAAACGTTTACATTATGTGTTAAATAATTCTATTCTTTAAAACGTTTACATTTATTCTTTGTAGAAGACTCTCATCAAGTCTCTTCCACATCAAGCAGAATAATTAAGTTTCTTCAGACAATATAACATGCCACTTGTTCGCTTAATAAAACATCCAAGGACTGTTCAACGATTATTGAGTTTGTTTTCTTCTGTTTGTCTCATGCACAAAACTTAATTGGAATCTGTTTCTCTACTCGTAATTTAATAACAACGTGAATAAAAATAATGCCTGATATTTATTGACTATCAACATAAGAAATAGATTCGGATATTAAACTCCAAGATAGCGGTGATTGGTTCGGGACATTCTGATTATCAGAAAAAGATGCATGAAGTAGGCTGATCGAACATTCTCATTGTACCAAAACTGATGCATTGCATTCAATACCATTTTATAGGAAAATCAATGAGTGTTTTTCACACGGAGTGAAGTGATTAGTTCGATCAACAATATTCTTAATCAGTAACACCAAGGAGCACATTCCAGGATACAACAAGGTAGGACAATTATTTTATTATAGATTAAACATCGGCTCGTTTCACCAGTTCGTTTCAATCAAACAACAAATATCTGTTAATTGGCTAATTAAGTTGTTTGTATGTACGTGTACCGCTATCTCTTAGCTATATAACAAGCAAGCACTTGTTACATTAATTCCGTGGATATATTATTATATTAGGACAGGACTACTGACTCAACTATCAGTCTGATACTGATAGTAAAATAACACATATTCTTAAGATAATATATAAAATTTAAAACCATTATTTTAGTATTACAAATATACAGTAAACATTTAAAAAATTAATAATAAAATATAAAGTGTAGATGAACTGTGAAATAGAACCAAAATTCAAACATTTTATATAATATAATAAATTTGGCATGCATGTGTGTGTTTAATTGTGTACTATGTTCTGAATGTCGTTTTATACCAAGCTTAGAAGAGGATATGCAGTCTTTACATTACCGAGTACACAATTATTAGTTTTTAATAGGAAAGAAGTCAAATGCAATAGATATAAGAATCAATTATTATCATACTGATAGTTAGTATAGCAAAATTGGTGATAAACCTCTTCAACTGTTGCAGTTCCTATACATTCATGGCTTTCAGATATTCTTTTGAGAATTTCTGATAAGGGTAAAACCAGAAAATTGTGTCGGCATGGTCGGACTCATAATATTTATAAAATGTTGTTTTAAAATTGTTTAATTATTTAAAGGAAGACGCCCAATTAGGGACTAATATGTTTTATGTTTTCGTTCCAATTTATATTAATCCCTGTCGAAATTAAATTAACTAAAGTTATTACATGAGAATGACTATGACATATAATATGTGTAAAAAGAGATACACGCGTAGATTTTCTGTTGACATAAACAAGTTTCTAAATAATATCTCACTTTTTCTAGTAATCGTATTCTAGAATAATATGATTTCTCTGAATATACAAGCGCAAGGTGTTTATAACTCATAAGTACAGACCAAACATGTTTGTTTCAAAACCATAAAAGAACAGAGAATTCCGTGATTTCTAGATATATAGTTTATGTGTGTTGAGAATAAGAAGTATTTTATATGTCGTTACATGCCGCAAATCTCTATAATCAGAGAGAATAAAGATGTACAATGTCGCCGACTGGACACTTTTACGACAATCTGCAGAACACATTTGAAATACAATTGTCTTGGAATTGCTTCAAAGTACAAATTATAGCTGTCATTCGGAAATTATAACTGTCACTCGGAAGAAGGTCAAAATAAATGTTGCTTTTGAAATGTTCTTAAGGCAATTACAACTGCTCGGTTTCAAATCAACTTTCGTGTCAGTTAATAAACCTTACCATATTAAAATGAAACATGCAAAGATAATTGCCGTTTTGAGGTGTAAAACGTCTTAACTTGACTTGATCAGTAAATGACTTTCACATTATCAAGGCTTTCGATGTCTATAAATGAGTGTTATTGTTCTGCTCGAATTTTATCCTGTCTACCAAATATAATCAACGTGCTTTTTTCCCATTATATTCTATAGTTGAGTATAAGGCGCTTCATAGTATCACGCCTGTAACTATTTTTCCAAGATATTTTAAAACGAAAGATCTCTTAATGTAGAACTCATACCACATGTACATCTTCCTATATATATTCAAAATTTTCGCCGAACAACGATAATACTCATTAAAAGAAAATGGATAAAATCAATGTCAGTTTACTTAATATTTTATTCGTTTGTCATTTTTATTTTTGTTTAAAATGTTTGATACATTTAAGTTTTGATATCAGATTTCTAACTTTAATTCATTTAACCTATGTAACTTGAACCTACAATCATATAACTATATCAATGTAGCACGTACTATATGTGACTCTATAATAATTCTTACATTACTATATAATATACCATATTAAAATGAAACATGCAAAGATAATTGCCGTTTTGAGGTGTAAAACGTCTTAACTTGACTTGATCAGTAAATGACTTTCACATTATCAAGGCTTTCGATGTCTATAAATGAGTGTTATTGTTCTGCTCGAATTTTATCCTGTCTACCAAATATAATCAACGTGCTTTTTTCCCATAGATGATGGTGATTTAAATGGATTTCCCTATCTATTATCTCGCGGGTGAAATACATTTTGTAACTCGTTTTCATTCTCTAGACTTTCCCCTTCTTTTACTGTACCCTAACTTGAAACTACACGCAAAACAGTAACGCCTAATGATGGAAGTTATTTATTTAGTCCAGAATTTCCCTCCTTTTACTGTACCCTTATTTGAGACACACGCCAAACAGTAGCGCCTAAGTTGGAAGTTATTTATTAAGTCCAGACTTTCCCTCCTTTTACTGTACCCTTTTTTGAGACACTCGCCAAACAGTAACGCCTAAGTTGGAAGTTATTTATTAAGTCCAGACTTTCCCTCCTTTTACTGTACCCTTTTTTGAGACACTCGCCAAACAGTAACGCCTAAGTTGGAAGTTATTTATTTAGTCCAGACTTTCCCTCCTTTTACTGTACTCTAATTTGAGACTACACCCCAAACAATTTCCCCTAAGGATGGAAGTTATTTATTAACTATCCCCTCCTTTTACTGTTTCTTCACTTGAGACTACACGCAAAACAGGCAACGCCTATGGTTAGAAGTTATTCATCAAGTCCAGATTATCCCCCACCCCCATTTACATGTACTTTACCCTAATTTGAGACCACACGCCAAACAGTAACGCATAAGGTTGAAAGTTCTTGATCAAGTATTTAACATATCAACAATTGATAATTGTAAAATCTGCACAAATCTGACGATCTTTCAGTTTGGCAACTACATGTACGTGTAATACATATAAGTCAACTAAAGAAATGATAAAATACAATATATTTTCAATATATACTGAACTGTACCAACTGAAGGTTACTAACAAACATAATTGGTCTAATATTTACAGAGTGTCATTTTCTTACCAAAATCATTGATTTAAAGCACTCAATTTTTTTTTTAATTTTTGTTATTTATAAACTCGAATTTTCACCCTTAATTTCAAAATTTAATATACTAGAAATTAAACTTTAAACTTAGATAGGGTCTGCTTTTGTATGCTTTTGCAGATATTTGAATACCTAAATCTAATCTTCGAAATTAAATGCCGAAGTTTGCGCCAAAAAATAAATTTGACATCTTTATTCACGGTATTTTGTAACTTTCAAATTTCGAAGAGATTCTTTTAATCATATGCATTGGCTTTGCAAATTACTGTTTTTCGTTAAATAATTGAACAGTCTTTCTATTTATATTTAATGATAAATTGGAGTTCAAATTTGTTTAACGTTACTTTTGTTGACTTGTAGATATGAAATAATTCATACGCCGAACAAGTACAGTGATATTTTTCACAACATTGTGAGTCCAACTACCGCCGGTAACACATACATGATGTAATGTTTCTATATTCCCAAAAGCATAACTAATCGCCATATTTGAATATACAAAAGTAAGACCACGTGTGACGATAAATAATGATAGAACGTCTACAATAAACAATGGTAGGAACAGTCCACGATAAATAATAGTTAAAACAGTCCTCGATAAGTAATGTTGTGAACAGTTCGCGATAAATAATGGCAGAAACAGTTATTGTTATATAATTATAGGAACAGTCAAATATGAATAATGAAAGAAACAGTCCACGATGAATAATAGTTTAAACAGTCCACGATATATAATATTGGGAACAGTCCGCGATAAATAATGGAAGAAACAGTCATTGTTAGATAATTATAAGAACAGTCAAATATAGATAATGATAAAAACAGTCCACGATAAATAATGAAAGGAACAGTTCACGATAGATACTGTTAGGAACCGTCCACGATAAATAATGGTAGAAACAGTCCACGATGTATAATGGTAGACACAGTCCACGATAAATAATGGTATAAACAGTCCACGATGAATAATGTTTTGAATAGTCCACTATGCATAATGTTGGGAACAGTCCACAATAAATAATGTTTGGAACTGTCCACTATAAATAATGTTTGGAACAGTCAACGATAAATAATGATAGGAACCGTCCATGATAAATAATGGTAAAAACAGTATACGATAAATAATGGTAGAAACAGTCCCCGATAAATATTGGTAGAAACAGTCCACGATAAATATTGGTAGAAACAGTCCAAGGTAAAAAAATAGTTAAAACAGTTCACGATAAATAATGTTGGGAACAGTCCGCGAAAAATAATGGTAGCAACAGTCCATGATAAATAATGATAGAAACAGTCCACGATGAATAATGATAGAAACAGTCCAAGATAAATAATGGTAGCAACCGTCCATGATAAATAATGGTAGAAACAGTCCACGATAAATAATGATAGTAAAAGTCCAAGATAAATAATGATAGAAGAGGTTCACGATGAATAATGGTAAAAACAGTCCACGATATATAATGATAGAAACAGTCCGCTATAAATAATATTGGGAACAGTCCACTATAAATAATGATAGGAACCGTTCACGATAAATAATGGTAGAAACAGTCCACGATGAATAATGTTGGGAACAGTCCACTATGAATAATGTTGGAAACAGTCCGCGATAAATAATGTTGGGAACAGTCCACTATAGATAATGGCAGAAACAGTCCATGATAAATAATGGTAGAAACAGTCCACGATAAATAATGGTAGAAACAGTCCACGATAAATAATGATAGAAACAGTTCACGATAAATAATGGTCCACGATAAATAATGATAGAAACCGTTCATGATAAATAATGATAAAAACAGTCCGAGATAAATAATGATAGAAACACTCCAAGATAAATAATGGTAGAAACAGTCCATGATAAATAATGGTAGAAACAGTCCACGATAAATAATGATAGGAACAGTCCACGATAAATAATGGTAAAAACAGTTCACTATAAATAATGGTAGAAACAGTCCACGATATATAATGATGGAAATAGTCCACTATAAATAATATTGGGAACAGTTCCCTATAAATAATGATAGGAACCGTTCACGATAAATAATTGTAGAAACAGTCCAAGATGAATAATGTTGGGAACAGTCCACTATGAATAATGTTGGAAACAGTCCACTATAAATAATGATGGGAACAGTCCACTATAACTAATGATAGGAACCGTTCACGATAAATAATGGTAGAAACAGTCCACTATAAGTAATGTTGGGGACAGTCCACTATGAATAATGTTGGAAACAGTCCACTATAAATAATGTTGGGAACAGTCCACTTTAAATAAAAGAGGGACGAAAGATACTAAAGGGACAGTCAAACTCATAAATCTAAAACAAACTGACAACGCCATGGCTAAAAATGAAAAAAACAAACAGAAAAACAATAGTACACATGACACAACATAAAAAAATAAAGAATAAACAACACGAACCCCACCAAAAACTAGGGGTGATCTCATGTGCTCCGGAAGGGTAAGCAGATCCTGCTCCACATGTGGCACCCGTCCTGTTGCTTATGTGATTACAAATCCGGTAAATAGTCTAATTCGGTAGGTCACAGTCATGAAAGGGAAGGGGATTGTAGTTACGACGTAAGAAACATATCCGATATCATTTGTGAAACCGTTTTTCCATAACGGTCAACCAACTCGTGATGGCGTCCGTAAAATTTTCGAATGGATGATTTAAACTTCACAATTTGGAACTCTTGTTTTAATAGCTTCCTTGTGAGCAGTAACCCTCTATCAAGAAAATCATGATCGGAAATTCCAGCACGGGAATATCGTATCAATTGGGAGATATATACCCCGTATGCAGGTGCTGCTGGAATGTTGCTACTTAGAAATGGAAAGTTCACAATTGGAAAGCTGAAATCATATAGGAACCGTTCACGATAAATAATGATAGAAACAGTCCACTATAAATAATGATAGGAACCGTTCACGATAAATAATGGTAGAAACAGTCCGCTATAAATAATGATGGGAACAGTCCACTATGAATAATGTTAGAAACAGTCCACTATAAATAATGTTGGGAACAGTCACTATAAATAATGATAGGAACCGTTCACGATAAATAATGGTAGAAACAGTCCACTATAAATAATGTTGGGAACAGTCCACTATAACTAATGATAGGAACCGTTCACGATAAATTATGGTAGAAACAGTCCACTATAAATAATGATAGGAACCGTTCACGATAAATAATGATAGAAACAGTCCACTATAAATAATGATAGGAACCGTTCACGATAAATAATGGTAGAAACAGTCCGCTATAAATAATGATGGGAACAGTCCACTATGAATAATGTTAGAAACAGTCCACTATAAATAATGTTGGGAACAGTCACTATAAATAATGATAGGAACCGTTCACGATAAATAATGGTAGAAACAGTCCACTATAAATAATGATGGGAACAGTCCACTATGAATAATGTTGGAAACAGTCCACTATAAATAATGCTGGAAACAGTCCACTATAAATAATGTTGGAAACAGTCCACTATAAATAATGATAGGAACCGTCCACGATAAATAATGGTAGAAACAGTCCACGATGAATAATGGTAGAAACAGTCCACGATAAATAATGGTATAAACAGTCCACGATGAATAATGTTATGAATAGTCCACTGTGAATAATGTTGGGAACAGTCCATAATAAATAATGTTTGGAACAGTCTACTATAGATAATGATAGGAACCGTCCACGATAAATAATGATAGTAAAAGTCAACGATAAATAATGATAGAAAAGGTTCACGATAAATAATGGTAAAAACAGTCCACGATAAATATTGGTAGAAACAGTCCACGATAAATAATGGTAGAAACAGTCCACGGTAAATTTTTTTTTAGTTAAAACAGTTCACAATAAATAATGTTGGGAACAGTTCGCGATAAATAATGGTAGCAACAGTCCACGATGAATAATGATAGAAACAGTTCACGATAAATAATAATACACGATGAATAATGGTAGAAACAGTCCACGATAAATAATGATAGAAACAGTCCAAGATAAATAATGGTAGCAACCGTCCATGATAAATAATGGTAGAAACAGTCCACGATAAATAATGATAGTAAAAGTCCACGATAAATAATCATAAAAAAAAGGTTCACGAAAAATAATGTTGGGAACAGTCCACGATAAATAATGATAGGAACCGTTCACGATAAATAATGGTTAAAACAGTCCACGATAAATAATGGTTAAAACAGTTCACAATAAATGATGGTAGAAACAGTCCACGGTAGATAATCGTAGAAACAATGTGAAAGTTGATATCAATTTGCCATATTTCGTACAAAGTAAGTAGTATTCTACGTACTGCTTATCATTTTATATAGAAAGTTGTATAACAAATACAAATACTTCAAGCAATTTTTTATGGAAAAAAAATCGGAATGAAAATATAGCAGTGAAGATACAAACATACTTGGTTGCCTATAAATTACCAAATTGCGTAAGAGGAAAGGTTTTATTTGTGCATCGTTACTTTTGTTGACTTGTAGATATGAAATAATTCATACGCCGTACAGTGATATTTTTTACAGTATTGTGAGTCCAACTACCGCCGGTAACACATACATGATGTAATGTTTCTATATACTAAAAAGCATAACGAATCGCCATATTTGAATATACAAAAGTAAGACCACGTGTGACGATAAATAATGATAGAACGTCTACGATAAATTATAATGGTATAAACAGTCCACGATAAATAATGGTTAAAACAGTCCTCGATAAATAATGTTGGGAACAGTCCGCGATAAATAATGGTAGACACAGTTATTGTTAGATAATTATAGGAACAGTCAAATATAAACAATGATAGAAACAGTCCACGATGAATAATGGTAGAAACAGTCCACGATGAATAATGGTAGACACGGTCCACGATAAATAATGGTAGAAACAGTCCACGATGAATAATGGTAGAAACAGTCCACGATGAATAATGGTAGAAACAGTTCACGATAAATAATGGTAGAAACAGTCCACGATAAATAATGGTAGAAACCGTCCACGATAAATAATGGTAAAAACAGTCCACGATGAATAATGGTAGAAACAGTCCACGATAAATAATGATAGAAACAGTTCACGATAAATAATGGTAGAAACAGTCCACGATATATAATGATAGAAACAGTCCACTATAAATAATATTGGGAACAGTCCACTATAAATAATGATAGGAACCGTTCACGATAAATAATGGTAAAAACAGTCCACTATAAATAATGTTGGAAACAGTCCACTATAAATAATGGTTAAAACATTTCACGATAAATAATGGTTAAAACAGTCCACGATAAATGATGGAAGAAACAGTCCACGGTAGATAATCGTAGAAACAATGTGAAAGTTGTTATCAATTTGCCATATTTCGTACAAAGTAAGTAGTATTCTACGTACTGCTTATCATTTTATATAGAAAGTTGTATAACAAAGACAAATACTTCAAGCAATTTTTGATGGAAAAACAATCGGAATGAAAATATAGCAGTGAAGATACAAACATACTTGGTTGCCTATAAATTACTAAATTGCGTAAGAGGAAAAGTTAAAATCAATTAAAAGAATGGGCTTAACGAATAAACAAAATATTTAATAACCTCTCTGTTTTATTTAACTGTTTTTGCTTCTAAAATATCTTCAAAAGCTTTCTATAAAAAGTGGTAGAATAACAAATCTAGTTACAACACATGAACGTATGTCATCCAGCTAATCTGATGTATTATTGAAATATATGTAAGCCAAGATGAAATCGTTGAATTAAGAAAGCAAATCCGATCCGGTTTCTGTTCAAGCTAATCACTTTATTGACTATCTTTGAAATTAATGGAGCTTTAGATCAGTATAATAATACGCAATTATACAGGAAAAAATGAAAATCAAATAGATCGCACCGGTAATGACTTTCATTGACAACTTTCATAGACGATGAATGAAAATGATAATCTTCAATGTGGAGATTAAATTGTTAAAATGGATTTCATAACAGTTTACAGCAAAACTGCATAATGGTTGCAAAGAATTAAACATCCACCTGTAATACTAAATTTCTTGCTGTATTGCTATTATACAAGCGACATCATCTACATATATTATCTTTATAACTCCTTGGTTAGTAACAAAACTTTTGGCACACAAAGCATATACTCCTACATAATAAATGCATTTGCTATTATTAAAGATTTATGTAATAGTGCTTAGGTTAACTTTGCTTCGGTTCGGAAATCGTAAGAATTCTAAATTAAAAAAAGTTAGTCTGAACTACAATATACTATTAAAGTTTATGCGACCTACAGCAGTGTAATATTATAGGTATATAAATCAATATTTACTCATGTTTTATGCATTTCCAGCATTTTCAAATGAAGAGAGACTGTCGCTAGTTAACCAAGTGTTTTAATAACAAGTGAGTGTGTGAGTGTAAGTGTGTTGGAAATAAGAATGATTAAAATATGATGTAGTATCTATGAAGTAAACTAGAGGTATATTGTACGCAGTTTACGTACATGTAGTTTGAAGTTTGTTAATGTCATCATGATTTGGCTCTAATATTACAGCAATAATTACACTCGTCATGCAAAGTAATTGTGGCTCCATGAAATTAAATGAAAAATAATAAAACCGTCCATTCGACTCTAAATATAAAACAGGGGAAAATAAAAACGCGAAACCCACCATAAACTGCAAAGAAAAGTTGGGGTGATCAACAATTAAGATGATTGGTGAATTATAGTACTTAAAAAGATCGAATTCTGTTATGATTATTGAATATTAAATGATTGATTATTGTTTACTTAACTTCCAGTGGCAAATATTTGATGTATATCAAGACGAAATAAACAATAAATTCAATATGATTGTTTTGTATAGCAGATCGACGGGTATTGAGGAACTTTAAAATGCAATAAACAAGTAATGATGTTAAAAACTCTCAGAAATTAGGCTTTGCATATCATCGAATTATTGCAAGGATTCCAAAATTACAGAGAGCGTGACGCTATCTTTATATCCTCTTGTGTCAAACCTCAAACTATTCCACCGTTCTGTCAAACCTCCAACTATCCCGTTCCTCTTGTGTCAAACCTCCAACTATTCCACCGTTCTGTCAAATCTCCAACTATCCCGTTCCTCTTGTGTCGTAACTCAAAAGATGTCATTCATCCTCTCAAACCTCCAACTATCCAATTTCTCTTGTATCAAACCTACACCTATCCCACTGTCCTATCAAACCTGCACCTATCCCATTATCCTGTCAAACCTCCACCTATCCCATTGTCCTCTAAAATCTCCAACTATATCAATCCTCATGTGTTAAACCTCCACCCATACCATTGTCCTGTCAAACCTCCAACTATCCCATTCCTTTTGTGTCAAACCTCCAACTATTCCACCGTTCTGTCAAACCTCCAACTATCCCGTTCCTCTTGTGTCGTAACTCAAAATATGTCACTCAACCTCTCAAACCTCCAACTATCCAATTTCTCCTGTATCAAACCTGCACCTATCCCACTGTCCTATCAAACCTGCACCTATCCCATTATCCTGTCAAACCTCCACCTATACCATTGTCCTGTCAAACCTCCAACTATCCCATTCCTCTTGTGTCGTAACTCAAAATATGTCACTCCACCTCTCAAACCTCCACTTATTCTATTGTCCTGTCAAACCTCCAACTATCCCATTCCTCTTGTGTCAAACCTCAAACTAGCACATTCCTTTTGTGTCGAAACTCAAAATATGTCACTCCTCCTCTTGCACCTCAACCAACCCCATTATTAAACTGTCAAATCTCGAATGATTCTATTATTCTTGTGTCACACGTCAAACTTTTCCATTCATCTTGTACCAAACCCCAAACTATCCCATTCCTTTTGGGTCAAACCTCAAACTAACCAAAATTCTGTCAAACCTCAAACTATCCCATTCTTCTTGTGTCAAATCACATATTGTCCCACTTTTCCTATATCAAACCTCCAACTCGCCGACTCCTGTTGTATCAAACCCCAAACTATCCCTTTCCACTTTTGTCAAACCCCAAACTATTCCTTTCTTCTTGTGTCAAACCTAAACTTACCGATTCATCTTTTGTCAAACCAAAACTATCCCATATAACCCTTGTGTCAAATACGTACCTATTCAATTCATTGTGTCAAACCCCAAACTTTCCTATTCCCCTCGTGTCAAACCTCCAACTACCCCACCCTCATCTTACTACTAGTATCCCTTTCCTCTTTGGTCAAAAATCCAACTACCCCACCCTCCTGTTAAACCTCAAACTATTCCACTCTCCTGTCAAACCTCCAACTATTCCTTTCTCTATTCAAACCTCCAACTATTCCAACCTCCTGTCAAACCTCAAAGTATCCCGACCTCCTGTCAAACCTCCAACTATCAAACCCTCCGGTCAAACCTCCAACTATCCCATCAACCTGTCAAACCTTCAACTATTCCAATCTCCTGTCAAACCTCAAACTATCCCACCCTCCGGTCAAACCTCAAACTATCCAACCCTCCGGTCAAGCCTCAAACTATCCTACCCTTCTGTCAATCCTCCAACTATCCCACCCTTTTGTCAAACTTCCAACTATCCACCTTCTCGTTAAACCTCCAACTATCCAAACCTCCTGTCAAACCTCAAACTATCCCACCCTCCGGTCAAATATCAAACTATCCAACCCTCCGATCAAACCTCAAACTGTCCTACCTACCTGTCAAACCTCCAACTATCCCAATCTCCTATCAAACCTCAAACTGTCCCTCCCTCCGGTCAAACCTCAAACTGTTCCACCCTCATTTTACTACTAGTATCCTTTTCCTCTTCAGTCAAATCCCAACTATTCCACCTTTCTGTGAAATCTTTAACTATTCCACCCTTCTGTCAAACCTCCAACTATCCACCTTCTCGTTAAACCTCCAACTATCCCAGCCTCCTGTCAAACTATCCCATTCCTCTTGTGTCAAACCAAAACTATCACACTCTCATGTCATACCATCAAATTTCGTACACTCCTGTCAAACTTCTTACTATCCCCTCTTTCTGTCATACCTCTCACTATTCCTTTTCTCTTTGTTCAAACCTCCAACTATTCCTTTCCTCTTGTGTAGAACTTCAAACTATCCCTTTCCTCTTTTGTCGAACTTCAAACTATCCCTTTTCTCTTGTGTCAAACCTCAAACTATCCCAACCCCTGTCAAACCTCTAACCATCATTTTCCTCTTGTGTCAAACCTCTTACTATCCTTTTTCTCCTTTTTCAATTTTCCCACTGTCATTTTCCTCCTGTGTTAAACCTCTAATTATCCCACCATCCTGTCATACCTCTAACTATCCAACGCTCTTGTCAAACCTCCAACTATCCAACCCTCTTGTCAAACCTCTAAATATCTCACCCTCCCGTCATACCTCCAAATATCCCACCCTTGTGTCAAACCTCCAACTATCCCATCTTTCTGCCATACCTGCAACTATCCCACCCTCTTGTCAAACCTCCAACTATCCCACCCTCCTGCGATACCTCCAACTATCCCATTCCTCTTGTGTCAAACCTCCAACTATCATATTCCTTTTGTGTCGAAACTCAAAATATGTCACTCCTCCTTTTAAACCTCAACCTACCCCATTATTTAACTGTCAAATCCCGAATGATTCCATTCTTCTTGTGTCACACGTCAAACTTTCCCATTCATCTTACACCAAACCCCAAACTATCCCATTCCTTTTGGGTCAAACCTCAAACTAACCAAAATTCTGTCGTACCTCAAACTATCCCATTCTTTTTGTGTCAAATCTCCTATTGTCCCATTTATCTTGTGTCAAACCTCCAACTGGACGACTCCTGTTGTATCGAACCCCAAACTATCCCATTCCACCGGAGTCAAACCCCAAACTATCCCTTTCTTCTTGTGTCAAACATAAACTTTCCCATTCATCTTGTGTCAAACCGAAACTATCACATAACTCTTGTGTCAAATACGTAACTATTCAATTCATTGTGTCAAACCTCAGACTTTCCTATTCTCCTTGTGTAAAACCTCCAACTATCCACCTTCATTTTACTACTAGTAACCTTTTCCTCTTTGGTCAAACATCCAACTACCCTACCCTCCTGTTAAACCTCAAACTATTCCACTCTCCTGTCAAACCTCAAACCACCCCTTTCTCTCGTCAAACATCCAACTATTCCAACCTCCTGTCAAACCTCAAACTATCCCAACCTCCAGTCAAACCTCCAACTATCCAACCCTCTGGTCATACCTCCAACTATCTAACCCACCTTTCAAACCTCCAACTATTCCAATCTCCTGGCAAACCTCAAACTATCCCACCCTCCGGTCATACCTCCAACTGTTCGACCCTCATCTTACTACTAGGATTCTTTTCCTCTTCAGTCAAACCTTCAACTACCCCAACCTTTTGTCAAACCTCCAACTATCCCACTCTTTTGTCAAACCTCCAACTATCCACATTCTCGTTAAACCTCCAACTCTCCCACCCTCCGGTCAAACCTTCAACTATCCAACCCTCCGGTCAAACCTCAAACTATCCCACCTACCTGTCAAACCTCAAACTATTCCAATCTCCTGTCAAACCTCAAACTATCCCACTCAGGTCAATCTCTAACTGTTCCACCCTCATCTTACTACTAGTATCATTTTCCTCTTCAATCAAACCTCAAACTATCCACCTTTTCGTTAAACCTCCAACTATTCCATTCCTCTTGTGTCAAACCCAAACTATCCCACATTCCTGTCAAACATCCAAATATCCCACTCTCATGTCATAATATCAACTTTCCTACCCTCCTATCAAACTTCTAACTATCCCACCTTCCTGTCATACCTCTCACTATCCCTTTTCTTTTTGGTCAAACCTCCAACGACCCCTTCCTCCTGTCAAACCTCCTACTATTTTTTCCTCCTGTTTCAACTTTCCGACTGTCATTTTCCTCCTGTGTCAAACCTCAAATTATCCCACCATCTTGTCATACCTCTAACTATCCAATCCTCCTGTCAGACCTCCAATTATCCGTTTCCTCTTGTGTCAAACGTCAAACTACTCCAACCTCCTGTCAAACCTCCAACTATCCTTTTCCTCCTGTGTCAATTTTCCAACTACCATTTTCCTCCTGTGTCAAACCTCCAACTATCCCACTCTTCTGTCAAACTTTTAACTATCCCACGATCTTGTCAAACCTCCAACTATCCAACCCTCTTGTCAAACATCTAAATATCCCACCCTTCCGTCATACCTCCAATTATTCCACCCTTGTGTCAAACCTCCAACTAACCCATCTTTCTGCCATACCTGCAACTATCCCACCCTCTTCTCAAACCTCAAACTATCTTACCCTCCTGCGATATCTACAACTATCCCACCCTCATGTCAAACATCAAACTATCCCATCTTCCTGCCACGACTCCAACTATCCCACCCTTCTGTCAAATCTTTAACTATCCCACGCTCTTGTCAAACCTTCAACTATCCCACGCTCTTATCAAACCTCCAACTATCCCATCCTCTTGTCAAACCTCTTAATATCCCACTCTCCTGTCAAACGTCCAACTATTTCACGCTCTTGTCAAACCCCCAACTATCCCACCCTCTTGTCAAACCTCTAAATATCCCACCCTCCCGTCAAACGTCCAACTATTTCACGCTCTCGTCAAACCTGAAACTATCCCATCCTCTTGTCAAGGCTATAAATATCCCCACCCCCGTCAAACCTCCAACTATCCCATCCTCCCGTCAAACTTCAAACTATCCCACCCATTTGTCAAACCTCCAACTATCCCATATTTCGGTCATAACTCCAGCTATCCCACCATCTTGTCAAACCTCCAACTATCTAACCATCTTGTGATACCTCAAACTATCCCACCCTCATGTCAAACATCCAACTATCCCACCCTCCTGTCAAACCTCTAAATATCCCACCCTTCCGTCAAACGTCCAACTATGTTTCGCTCTTGTCAAACCCCCAACTATCCCACCCTCCTGTCAAACCTCTAAATATCCCACCCTCCCGTCAAACGTCCAACTATGTTTCGCTCTTGTCAAACCTCAAACTATCACACCCTCTTGTCAAGGCTCTAAATATCCCACCCTCCCGTCAAACCTCCAACTATCCCACCCTCCCGTCAAACCTCAAACTATCCCACCCTTTTGTCAAACCTCCAACTATCCCATCTTTCTGCCATAACTCCAGCTATCCCACCATCTTGTCAAACCTCCAAATATCTAGCCATCCTGTGATACCTCAAACTATCCCGACCTCTTGTCAAACATCCAACTGTCCCATCTTCCTGCCATACCTCCAACTTTTTCAGAAATGTCCCTTTTTTTTAACCTCACACTAGCCAACTACAGAGACACATACCTTTCGACTATTACCATACATATGACACATGCATGTATTTCCTAATTATAACACTACAAATTAAATTTCCAATAAATTTTGAATATTTTTCCAACTCAAAATAAATTGCTTATTATATCTTCAGTAAACATTTGCATTGCAAACAACAAATAGCAGTGCAATCAAAAATCGCATGTTAAACATGACTATGTAAAACATAACTATGTAAATATTAAATTGATTACAGCTTAATTTGATTAATAGACACGAGAAATCAATTAATACGTCCGATTGATGTTTGTTATTAACAACGGAAGTCATCTAATATTCTAGTCATGTCTTGTTACAGATCGTCATCTAATATTCTAGTCATGTCTTTTTACCAATAAAAATCAATTCCTTCAATAATGAACAATTATAATAATCAAGAAGATCATAAGTAACATCCGATATACCACAGAAAAAGGGGCTAAAAAGGGGGGCAGTAAACATGTCATTCTAATGTAATTTGTTTGTAACAATAATTTTCATTGGACGTTGACAAATATATTTTTGAAGGGTTAGATTCCACGCGATTTTTTTAGGCAAGTAATTTCTCACAAAATAAACAAGAAAGATACATTTTGAGCCTCAAAATCATATTTTGTCAACATTGAAACCATATTGCATTCTCAAGCGTACGATATGTATAACTACGTCTAGTGTTTATGTTTGATATCGTGAGTATACATATTATTTCAAACTGTTTAGATGCTACATGTAATTATACAGACTGTGCAACAGTTTCGCAGACTTTTCATTTATGTCATTTTAAGCCAAAATTTGTACCAAATGAAAATCATTTTAACATGCTGCATTAGAATGGAGACAACTGTGGTGTAAATGAAGCTTATTCAAGCTTAAGATACACTACAGTAAACTCCTAAACTATGTGTTAAGGCTTTAGGAATTCCGGCTAATTACTTACTCAACGTTCTTTATATGCAAAATGCTAAATTGTCGATTACATAACTACACCTGTTAGTGGTACTCTAGCTTGTTTCGGGGAAATCAAAATAGAAACAGTACCTTTTATGGCTGGCTGACGTTAGCAACAATACGTGTTGTGACTGACGTTAGCAAAAATACCTGTGTTGTTTAAACATATTTATTTATAGTGGATTGGGAAACAAGTTAATTGCAACTTGTATTAGTCCCCCTAACTTTACAGGTGCGAGTGCTGCCTTGATGCGGCATTAGCCTACTCTTTTTCGAAATCTACAAGGGTGTCTTTTATGTGCAAGAGATATGGCTCTTTTAACACGGGGCGGCCATGTATTGTCTCCTTCCGACGAATTATCATCGTTTCTCAAAACAATACCTGACGTGATTGACGTTAGAAACAATATCTGACGTGGCTGACGTTAAAAACAATACCTGACGCGATTAACTATAGAAACAATACCTGACATGACTGACAGTAGAAACAATACCTGACACCACTGACGATATAAACAATACCTGACGTGACTGACATAAGAAACGATATCTGACGTGACTGACATCAGAAACATCACCTGACGTGGCTGACGATAGAAACAATACCTGAAGTGACTGACGTTATAAACAATACCTGACATGGCTGACTGACTTTAGAAACAATATCTGACGTTGCTGACGTTAGATACAATAACTGGCATGGCGGACTGACTAACTATTTTCTAGTGAACGTTTTTTTTTTAAATTGTTTAGTATATCTTTTATTTTGCTAGAGTACAATTTCGGATTTTTTTCAAACATTCTGAAAAGGACAATTTTAGGGAAAAGATCTGTAATACACGAAGTTTGAATAACTTGAACAGTTAGAACAAACAAGAGAACTAATAAGAGATACAAAGATCGAGACAACTATCAAACACTATAATTAATCTCAGAAACTCAATTAATGTGTCTTGAAGGACCAGACAAGATTGAGCGAACCTTGATAAATGTTTCAGTGTTCTCTGTAGAGTTTGATTTATTAGTTCCGGACTGTGACTGGTGAATTGACTAAAGTAGAAACCATATAGCCAATACATATATACATACTACATTTACCGGATGACGACTTGTGCCTCGATTGTTAAGGTGACAGACCGTGGAATAGACATGAAGTTGGTTCCCGTAGATTGGAAAATCATTGATGGAGTCGCAAAGAGAATAAATTATTTAACTTCAAATTATAGTAAAAGCTGACAAATGATGAATAACTTATCATTTTTTCTTTATTTGTGCTTTGTTAGTTATATTTATTTACATTTATATTGATTATATTTTTCAAGTAGGACCATTTACAAAAGTATACATAAAACGCCTACACGGATAATTTCAAATAATCAAATTCTAATAACCAGGACAACAATTAAATAACTGTTTAGGTATCATTAGTAAACTATTTGTAGATACTCAAACGGCGGTGTTGATCTAGATAATTTTCATACGAGATACTGTCTCACTTAACAATTTAAATTATTTGTTTAGAAAACAGGTAACGTTAAACTTGAAATAATAAGTGTTTATCCTATACCATGTATACCAATGTTCAGATTGATTGATTAATTATCGATTCCTTAAAGTTCAGTGGCAAATGTTTTATACATGTTCTGGACGAAAACAAAGTAACAATAAATACAGTAGTTACGACAGGGAATGGAGGTCAACTGGGTTAAATGTCGGGAAAATTTGGACTGCCACGGAAAACGAGGGTATATTGAATAGGGACCAAAGGTCAGCCTTACCAGTCTATGGAAGAAGCGAATCGATAAATACGTTTCTTATATCATATAGCGATATTGTCTAATATCAATTGTAAATATGCAGTCATTCCATGCGGAAAATATTGTTTTCGGCAAAGAAAAACTAAGAGAATACTAACTTTAAAACTCATTGTTCAAATATAAACAATTGAGTCTAAATATACATTTAGAAGTTAGTTAAAAGCAAAAGTTTATGTCAGTGTAAAATTTGTCACCCTGTTTTAAGAAAAGAGTCATTACTTTATTATGAGAAATTTGCCGTTCTTCCTACAAATGTTAACATTCGTCTGAAATTTCCCACAATGTTACTCGTTGATATTATAAGACAATATCGTTCTTTGATATATGAAACGTTTATATCGATTCGCTTCTTCCATAGACTGCTCACAACGGGCTACCGACAGACCCTTTAAAGACTTGTTACAATGATTCTTCACATGTTGAGAGCGTGACACTCTCTCTACATGAGGCATTGGATTTTACGTCCCCACTCTGACCGGACGTGATTGCGTACTTAATACATCCCGCACTGCCAACCGGATGACCCCTTTGATAAGGGTTTTTTTGTCGGTTAGAAGAAGAAATGTAGTGACCATATTTTGATTCACAAGTCAGTCACCCTAGGGTTTCCCATGTAATGACATATAGAGCACGTTTTGGGAAACAAAGTATAATCCATTCCACATGTTAAGGTTTACATCGTAAGTTGTGATTGTCCCCGACTATATTCGGAGGCGGAGAGTTGAGAATGTGCATGTACATATCAAAGACTTTAGGTTGTGGTTGTCTTTTTTCATATTTTAGTATTTTTGTGAGATAGAGGATTGCATGATGCTGACATATCTTTTATAGATTCTTTAAATTCAAAGATATTCTCTATTTTTACGACAGGGAGATATACATTGTGGTATACTATAAAGGCACCATTCTAGTGTTGAAGACCCGCATGTCGAATTATATTGCATGTCGATACGGTTTTCTATTTTATTTGGTTCCCGTACGTAAATAAATCTCTTCACGTCTGTATGGTTCATTTTATAATAAATACACTTGAGCTTTATTCTTATTTCATACGTTGAAAAACAGAACGCAAGCATATGTTCCCAGCCATATGGGTATTTGGACTATACGCGTTTATTATATGCGTATATATTGATAATGTTAAACCATACGTACATATGGTCCGGGTTTCTAACAGGATTACCGTTGGAAAGTTGTTCAAAGAATAAAGAGATAATAACAATAAGACATTTTGACTTAGCATATGGTAGTCATTGTAACATCATTAACAACATAAAAAGAATTTATAATACAAGTCTGCATTTGCATTTATAACGAATGAACATGTCATTAGATAACTGCAATCAAAAATAAAATACATTTCACTTTTTTTTTTTTATCACTAAAGGTTTTCTTTGCTCTTTTGATAAAAAACAGTAATAATACCAGATAAGTCACTATTAAACTGTGAAATACTATTTTATTATAATTTTACATAGTGTATAACGTATAACTGATAAGAACTGGGTTAGTTTTACCAACTAAATGTGTTATATCATACGAATACAGTGTAGTGTTAAACATTTATACAATCGTAATGGAAAAAAGTCTCGAAAAAATGCAGGAAACCTATAGAAATGTCGTAAAGGTGAAGCAAATCTACATTTAACAATGGTACGTTTCCAAAGCCATTAGTTTTAATACCAATTATTGTTTTTAACTGCAGCAGTATTTTCACAATTGTCGTTGATTATGACGTCACCAAGAAAAATGTGATATTTGTGATAAGTGAATAATAACAAATTATCTGAAAAGGTGTGAACGTTACGCAGTAGGACGATTGAATTTTGTGTTGCAGTCTCGTTTAAACATATAAAGCATCTCTATTTTTTGAAAAAAAATATGATGTGATCCATTTTTGTTTATCTCTTTAACTGTTGTGTTTCCTATTACAGTATTTTTCCGAGTTTTCATTTGTACGTTTTTTACATTTCACTAACCGAACTGGTTTTGAAGTCATTTTAAAACAATTTATAAGAATAAAGAATGTTACATATAGATGTCATTGCAAGTTGATTGCATTTTAATGTCATTTTAATCCAGAGAAGAATTAAGGAGCTTCAGAAATTCAAATTGCTGCTATAAAAAATGAAACCAAAATCGATTTTAAATCGAATTGTTCAGCTATTTATGTAAAACTGAACAAATGAGTTATATTTGTACAATGAATTGTATTTGATATTTAAATCTGATATGCATTTCAGCAGAAACAAAGGCACGCATATATAAACTCATTGTTCAATACAATTAGCGATTTAGTGTCTTTCAAGTTTGATTTAGCTGTATTTTATTAGTTTAATTGAATTTCATTGACGTATGACAAAAGCAATAGTTTTCCAATATATCATATAACATACTTTTCTATAGATGCACAAAAGAGTAATTAATATCAGAAAGCGCAATTGATCATCGGAGAACACTAGTCAAACATAGAATGGCACTAGGAGAACAAACAAAGAAATATAATGAATATAAAAAAAATATTAATAAACAATTCCAATATTGAATGACTAATCATTCTAAGTGCCAATATTTACTCCAGTTAAATGTTGGAGTAGTTAGATTGATTATTGTTTTCTTCCTGTCCAGTGGCAAATATGTCATGCACGATCTGCTGAAAAGTAATAGGCAAGTAATTAATGTATGGTACAACTCGTTTAATTGCTCTTGTTTTATACCTAGAATAATGATACCTTTCATCTTTATGTTTGAATCCTCGCGTTATCAAGCATTTGACACAGTGATCATATATTCCTTTCTGGATCCTGTGACCTCGCGATCTGACATGCCTTTTTCGAGTCGGCGACTCAACTTACCGATCAGGCATTCCTTTGTCAAGCTTGTGACACAGTGATCATATATTCCTTTCTGGATCCTGTGACCTCGCGATCTGACATGCCTTTGTGGAGTCGGCGACTCAACTTACCGATCAGGCATTCCTTTGTCAAGCCTGTGACACAGTGATCATAAACTCCTTTCTTGATTCTGTGACTTCGCCATCTGACATGCCTTTGTCGAGTCGGCGACTAAGCGATCCAACATCTGTTTGTCAAGCCTGTGATTTAGCGTTCCTGCATACATATGTCGATTCTGTATACTAGCTATCCTTTGGCGAGCCTGCGATCCAGGGATACTTCATTCAATGGCGAACCTATGATCTACATGTATTCCGTATCCTACACTCATTTTTTACCCTGTGACCTTGAAATCCTTCACAGATACTTTGGCGATCCTAATTCCTCCGATTTTATTGCGACATTTTAATTAGCAAATTGTTAGGTCATATAGGCCTATCAAAGGCCATACGGTTACAGTTCCTACATGACAACGGAGATATGCTATTTCTTTCATCACAAATCTTACTGCCAGACACAAAGATATTTACAGTTAGAGAAACATGTATACAAACTCAAATTGGATATTGCTTGATCAAGGCCGTAACTACCCTTGAGGCAATTGAATTGCCTCACTAAAATTTCGACACTGATTATTTTTTTTATACATATATATAAATATATATAATAGTCATTTGTTGTTCTGTCTCAACCTTAATTTCTATAACTTGTCATCATTCCTTTTAAACTATTCTTCCTGGATATAACTCAGCATCTCAACGGGTGATGTTTCTCGATTACATTAACCTAGTAACGATAATCATCATAGATCTTTAGTTAAAAACAGGCTCTTGCAGAAAAAGGAAAAGCGACACTGAAGGTAAAGAAGGAATAATTCTAGTAAACTAGTGTTTTTGGTGAACAGAGTCTAAGTATTGCATATAACTTCGTAAGAACAATAAAAAAACGATAAGTAGACTGACAAATAAAGTTCTGGTCTTCGGAAGGGGACAGTCCTGTCTGCGTATTCATTTCTCCATTTCACCAACTTTTGACAAATCAAGTACTGGGCATCGCAAGGGGGCAGTCCTGTCTGCGTATTCATTTTACGAACTTTAAACTTTCTCTTTACAGATAAATGAAATATAAATAATATGAAACATGAATGCATGGATTAGTTTTTATCCATGTTTCTTTAACCTTGAAAATTGAAAGAATATCCCATATTCCAATTTGATATTATTGAGGAATGGCAGAACCTTTAACACAGGATTTTGTCTTTACTTATTCAGGACTACGGAATTTCGTTTCTTTATATTCGGGGTTTCGGAATCGGTCACCCCAAACCCTAACCCCTAAATTTATAGATTCTGGAACTAAAATACCACCAACGATTTCCAGAAATAATTTGAAATTACGGAACTACATGTACAAACGTCAAAAACTCCATTCCAATTCCCCTGTACCCATATATACTTACTCTATAGATAGAATCATATACATGTATCTTATCTCATTCTATCCCTAGTTTGTCTACTCTTTGTCAGCATAAAATCGAGTTTAATATTTTGTAACTGCGACTGTATGATGGTGCTTACAGGAAAGCTTAATTCCCTTTTGCAAACAAAACTGTTACTACCGATGCTGCTACCGAATTGCTGATGGAGAAGGAATTGGAAGAAGACATTGATCATTGTGTTGATGATGATGTGCTACCTTTAGAAACACAGACTGCCCTGAAACGACTGAAAACTTTGAAAAGAGCATGTATGAGTGGCGAGAGATTGTGCGGTCTTGCCATGCTCCATTGCGATAAGGATATATGATTCTGAAATGATTTGACTGAACCGGCCATAGAAAAATTTGGAAAACTCTACTGAATCGATGTTTGTTCTATGTTCTGGCAGCAGACTCAAATCAGTGATACTTGGATGATTATCTTACATATAAATTTATAAATAAAGTTGTTAAAAATTTGGTGTTAGTAAAAGTCTTAAAATATGAAAAATTTATATAAAAAGTGTCCAAATTCAAAACGTTATCAAACTCTCTAAAAATGTCTAGAATGCAGGATTTTGCACCATTCATTTCATACCCTCCAAAAAAAAAAATCGCCTCGCTTCGCTCGGCTCAATATTTTGCCTCACTAAAATAAGATGCCTAGTTACGGTCTTGTTGATATCAACTCTCGTTATTGAATTTAAAAAGTAATTAAAGTAACTCCGCTAAAGACTTCCCTGTTATTATATGGAAATTAAAGAACTACTCATTAATAATATTAATGTTGTTATTATTATTACTGTTATGTTACCTATCCGGTTAGAAATGTCTTATCGCGTTTAATTAACTATTATCAGAGATATTTGCCTACTCAACAGATAAAATTTCTGGAGGAAATTCCTCATTTCACTTTTTATGTGACTTTAATGAACAGTTAAAGGTAATAATTCTTCTGTATTTCCCCCGAGGTTATATTTTCCTAGCTGCTGTGACAAGTCAAGTATCACTTTTATTTGGTTTTACTTTTTAATAACGTGCTGCTTATTGCTTCTTTTGTAATAAAGCAACAGGACGATGTCGACAGTAATTATAAAAACAAATGTACAACTCATTGCTTAGTTCCTGAGGGTAGTAATTAAATGTACGAGGTGAAATAAGAAGCAGATAATATGTAAAGTTATGTAATTTTGAAACCTTTTATCAAATATTTCAATAATAACTGAACAGAAAAGATAGTCAATATTATATCAGAAATCAATTACGATTCTTTTTTACATGTATGACGTGACTTTGTACTTATCCATCCCGCAATTGTGTAATTCTACTATGGTAAAGTTGTGTATGCTTGGTCTATATGCCATTGTGAGCTTTTTTGTTACATATTTGTTTGTTTTTTAAGTGATCAAGATTATAACACAATGTTGGCTGCTGCATGTTTTACATTTTTACCTACAATACCTATTATGTCTGTTTGTTTTGTCCACGCATCGTTGTCAATATAATGGAATTTGATGCGACTGTCATATAAGTGAGATGTTGAGTTAGCTATAAACCAGGTTCAATCCACCATTTTCTACATTAAAAAAGTCTGTACAAACACAGGAATATGACCGTTGTTATCTATTTGATAGATGTGTTTGAGCTTTTGATTTCTCTATTTGATTAGTGACTTTCCGTTTTCAATTTTCTCGAAGTTCAGTATTTTTACTTTTTTTCATTCTAGGGGCGATTAAGGGCTTAACTTTTTTACCTGTTGTCCTTTGTTTGACCCCTATTTCATGGTCCACTGAACATGGACAACGATTGTGCGAGTAAGGCTTCCGTGTACTATGATCACATCATTGTGTTTTGTTATTTTTATCTATTGACATTATTTTGGAGGCTGCTGTTTATTTTTAGAACATTGAATTTCATGAATATCTCACTACTTTTTTTATTCAGATTCCACTCTTTATTCTTAACAGTATAGACATGCGTAGCTTCACCTTTTTTTTAAATTACAGTACACATCAAATTATTGATGTCTCCTACGCGAAATACCGTAAATTTCAATCTATTCAAATAAAATTATAAAGTAACTAGTCATATCGTTAAAGACTTTCAGGAAAATTTAATGACTGATATCTCAATTTGTTTTAATGTGAACCATTTCCATTCGTAAGCTGTTTGTAATAATTCCCTTTGTGTTGCTACTTCATATGTCTCCTCTACTGTAGGCCCTGCTTGTAATAATGCCTTTTGTTCTGTCTCTTCATGTGTGTCTATTAATGTAGACCTTGCTTGTAATAATCCCTATTGTTCTGTCACTTCATGTGTTTCTATTACTGTAGACCTTGCTTGTATTACTCCCTTTTGTTCTGTCATTTCATGTATGTCTATTACTGTAGACCTTGCTTGTAATAATCCCTTTTGTTCTGTCACTTCAGGTGTGTCTATTACTGTAGACCTTGCTTGTAATAATCCCTTTTGTTCTGACATTTCATGTGTTTCTATACTGTATACCTTGCTTGTAATACTCCCTTTTGTTCTGTCATTTCATGTATGTCTATTACTGTAGACCTTGCTTGTAATAATCCCTTTTGTTCTGACATTTCATGTGTGTCTATTTCTATTACTGTAGACCTTGCTTGTAATAATCCCTTTTGTTATGACATTTCATGTGTGTCTATTTCTATTATTGTGGACCTTGCTTGTAATAATCCCTTTTGTTCTGTCACTTCAGGTGTGTCTATTTCTATTACTGTAGACCTTGCTTGTAATTATCCCTTTTGTTTTGTCACTTCAAGTGTGTCTATTACTGTAGACCTTGCTTGTAACAATGCCTTTTGTTTTGTCTCTTCATGTGTGTCTATTACTGTATACCTTGCTTGTAATAAACCCTTTTGTTCTGTCACTTCATGTGTGTCTATTACTGTATACCTTGCTTGTAATAATCCCTTTTGTTCTGTCACTTCATGTGTGTCTATTACTATTACTGTAAACCTTGCTTGTAATAATCCCGTTTGGTCTGTCACTTCATGTTTGTCTATTATTGTAGACCATGCTTGTAATAATCCCTTTTGTTCTGTCACTTCATGTTTGTCTATTATTGTAGACCATGCTTGTAATAATCCCTTTTGTTTTGTCTCTTCATGTGTGTCTATTACTATTACTGTATACCTTGCTTGTAATAATCCCTTTTGTTCTGTCACTTCATATGTGTCTTTAACTGTAGACCATGCTTGTAATAATCCCTTTTGTTTTGTCACTTCATGTGTGTCTATTACTGTAGACCTTGCTTGTAATAATCCCGTTTGGTCTGTCACTTCATGTTTGTCTATTATTGTAGACCATGCTTGTAATAATCCCTTTTGTTCTGTCACTTCATGTGTGTCTATTACTGTAGACCTTGCTTGTAATAATCCCTTTTGTTCTGTCACTTCATATGTGTCTTTAACTGTAGACCATGCTTGTAATAATCCCTTTTGTTTTGTCACTTCATGTGTGTCTATTACTGTAGACCTTGCTTGTAATAATCCCGTTTGGTCTGTCACTTCATGTTTGTCTATTATTGTAGACCATGCTTGTAATAATCCCTTTTGTTCTGTCACTTCATGTGTGTCTATTACTGTAGACCTTGCTTGTAATAATCCCGTTTGTCTATTATTGTAGACCATGCTTGTAATAATCCCTTTTGTTCTGTCACTTCATGTGTGTCTATTACTGTAGAGCTTGCTTGTAATAATCCCTTTTGTTCTGTCACTTCATATGTGTCTTTAACTGTAGACCATGCTTGTAATAATCCCTTTTGTTTTGTCACTTCATGTGTGTCTATTACTGTAGACCTTGCTTGTAATAATCCCGTTTGGTCTGTCACTTCATGTTTGTCTATTATTGTAGACCATGCTTGTAATAATCCCTTTTGTTCTGTCACTTCATGTGTGTCTATTACTGTAGACCTTGCTTGTAATAATCCCTTTTGTTCTGTCACTTCATGTTTGTCTATTATTGTAGACCATGCTTGTAATAATCCCTTTTGTTTTGTCTCTTCATGTGTGTCTATTACTATTACTGTATACCTTGCTTGTAATAATCCCTTTTGTTCTGTAACTTCATATGTGTCTTTAACTGTAGATGATGCTTGTAATAATCCCTTTTGTTTTGTCACTTCATGTGTGTCTATTACTGTAGACCTTGCTTGTAATAAACCCTTTTGTTTTGTCACTTTATGTGTGTCTATTACTGTAGACCTTGCTTGTAATAATCCCGTTTGGTCTGTCACTTCATATGGGTCGTTAACTGTAGACCTTGCTTGTAATAATACTTATTGTTCTGTCACTTCATGTGTGTCTATTACTGTCGACCTTGCTGATAATAATCCCTTGTAATAATCCATTTTTTTTCTGTCACTTGATGTGTGTCTATTACTGTAGGCCCTGCTTGTAATAATCCCTTTTGTTCTGTCACTTCATGTGTGTTTTTAACTGTAGACCTTGCTTGTAATAATCCCTTTTGTTCTGTCACTTCATGTGTGTCTATTACTGTAGACCTTGCTTGTAATAATCCCGTTTGGTCTGTCACTTCATGTTTGTCTATTACTGTAGGCCCTGCTTGTAATAATCCCTTTTGTTCTGTCACTTCATGTGTGTTTTTAACTGTAGACCTTGCTTGTAATAATCCCTTTTGTTCTGTCACTTCATGTGTGTCTATTACTGTAGGCCCTGCTTGTAATAATCCCTTTTGTTCTGTCACTTGATGCGTGTCTATTACTGTAGACCTAGCTTGTAATAATCCCTTTTGTTCTGTCACTTCATGTGTGTCTATTATTGTAGACCTGCTTGTAATAATCCATTTTTTTCTGTCACTTGATGTGTGTCTATTACTGTAGGCCCTGGTTGTAATAATCCTTTTTGGTCTGTCACTTCATGTGTGTCTATTATTGTAGGCATTACTTGTAATAATGCCTTTTGTTTTGTCTCTTCATGTTTGTCTATTACTGTAGACCTTGCTTGTAATAATCCCTTCTGTTCTGTCTCTTCATGTTTGTCTATTATTGTAGACCTTGCTTGTAATAAACCCTTTTGTTTTGTCACTTTATGTGTGTCTAATAATGTAGACCTTGCTTGTAATAATCCCTATTGGTCTGTCACTTCATGTGTGTCTATAATTACTGTAGGCCTTACTTGTAATAATGCCTTTTGTTTTGTCTCTTCATGTTTGTCTATTATTGTAGACCATGCTTGTAATAATCCCTTTTGTTCTGTCTCTTCAGGTATGTCTATTATTGTAGACCTTGCTTGTAATAATCCCTTTTGTATTGTCACTTCATATGTGTCTATTATTGTAGACCTTGCTTGTAATAATCCCTATTGGTCTGTTACTTCATGTGTGTCTATTATTGTAGACCTTAATTGTAATAATACCTTTTGTTCTGTATCTTCATGTGTGTCTATTAATGTAGACCTTGCTTGTAATAATCCCTATTGGTCTGTCACTTCATGTGTGTGTATTACTGTTGACCTCGCTTATAATAATTCCTTTTTTTCTGTCACTTTTTGCGTGTCTATTTCTGTAGACCTTGCTTGTAATAATCCCTATTGGTCTGTTACTTCATGTGTGTCTATTATTGTAGACCTTAATTGTAATAATACCTTTTGTTCTGTATCTTCATGTGTGTCTATTAATGTAGACCTTGCTTGTAATAATCCCTATTGGTCTGTCACTTCATGTGTGTGTATTACTGTTTACCTCGCTTATAATAATCCCTTTTTTTCTGTCACTTTTTGCGTGTCTATTTCTGTAGACCTTGCTTGTAATAATCCCTTTTGTTCTGTCACTTTATGTGTGTCTATTACTGTTGACCTTGCTTGTAATAATACCGTTTTTTCTGTCATTTCATGTATGTCTATTACTGTAGCCCTTATATGTAATAATCCCTTTTGTTCTGTCACTACATGTGTGTCTATAACTTTAGACCTTGTTTGTATTAATCCCAAGACGATCAGATCGTATATTGTCAAGATAAATCAATCCAGTTATTTTGTATACAAACCACTACATGGTAATTTAGAAGGCACTAGTAAGTCAATACGATGACTCGATGTCGTTTTTATACGACCGCAAAAATATTTAGTTCGTATATTGGTAACACGTTGGCGTCGTCGTCGTCCGTCGTAATCGTCGTCCGTCGTAATCGTCGTCCGAAGACATTTGGTTTTCGCACTTTAGTAAAACTTTAGTAAAAGTAAATAGAAATTTATGAAATTTAAACACAAGGTTTATGACCATAACAGGAAGGTTGGGATTGATTACGGGTTTTTTGGTCCCAACAGTTAAGGAATTAGGGGCCAAAAAAGGCCCAAAATAAGCATTTTACTTGGTTTTCGCACAATTACTCTAGAATAAGAAAACAGAAATCTATGAAATTTTAACATAAGATCTATGACCACAAAAGGAAGGTTAGGATTGATTTTGGGAGTTTTGGTCCCAACGAATTAGGGCCCAAAAGGGTCCAAAATTAAACTTTATTTGATTTCATCAAACTTGAACTATTGGGGTTCTTTGATATTTCGAATTCAACCGTGTATTTAGATTCTTAAATTTTGGTCCCGTTTTTAAATTGGTCCAAAGGGTCGAAAATTAAACTTAGTTTGATTTAAAAAAAAAATGAATTCTCGGAGTTCTTTGATATGCTGAATCTAAACATGTACTTAGTTTTTTTTATTATAGGCCCAGTTTTCAAGTTGGTCCAAAATTAAACTTTGTTTGATTTCAACTAAAAATCAATATATGGGGTTCTTCAATATGCTGAAGCTAACCATGTATTTAGATTTTTTTATATTTTGGACCGGTTATTAAATTGGTCCACATTGAGGTCTTAAGGGTTCAAAATTGAACTTCATTTAATTTCATCAAAAATTGAGTTCTTGGGGTTATCTGATATGATTAATCTAAAAAGGGGGGAAAGGGTTTCCAGGTTAATGGACAATTACTTAAGTACAAAACATAATTTAAAAGCAGTGTAAGGTTGGTAATTGAAACTCATTTTAATAGCTCACCTAAACTGCTCTTAAACTATGTATATTGGAAATTTGCCAAAAACTTTAGTTTAATAAAATTCATTTGAAATTTGCTAATATAAAATGTTGCTTTGGAGTTATCTTTCTTTGTCCAGAATAGTAGTTAAATCAACTTAAATCATGACTTTATGACATTTTATATTTCATGATGTATTCAAATGAGTAGTTATTGTTGAAAACTCCATTAGAAATTTGAATTGAGATCATTTTAGGAATAAAGGAAAGAGGGAGGTGATACATTTTTTTCTTATTTCAAATTTCAGAAATGAAAAAGAAAATTTCTTCAAATATCAAAGGATTAATATTCAACACCATAGTGAATTGCTCAAAAGCAAAAAAAAAACAAACATTTTAAGCTCATTAGACCACATTCATTCTGTGTAAGAAAACTATGCTGTGTCAACTGTTTAATCACAATCCAAATTCAGAGCTGTATCCAGTTTGAATGTTGTGTCCATACTAGCCCCAATCGTTCAAGGTTCGACCTCTGCGGTCGTATAAAGCTGCGCCTTGCGGAGCATCTGGTTACGACTGCATCGACTTCATAAAACAAGAAACTTGACGCGTGAGATATCAAATAACATCTTACAGTAGGTCTTATGTTTAATTGATGATTTCCTCTGTGTATACCTAAGTAATCAATTATTGACAATGTATACAAGATGAAACTAATCAAACATGTCTTTTCGTAGTTCTTTTTATTTTACTTCATTCATTGTTTGTTTTTGTATTCAATTAACATTCAGTGTATCTATATTGTTGTTACTGCTAACTGCCTAAAGTGTTACTATTTATAAATTCAACTACTTCTATTATATGCATTATACATGTTTTGATTACGTGGTTACGTGAAATAAACATACAATCGTCACATACTCTTCCTTGAACGTATGTTATTTTAATCTGGTAAAAGACATAAGTTTCTTGCAAAAAGTAAAATACAAAAATTCCGAATTCCGATGGAAATTTAAAACGGACAGTCCGCCATAAAAATCAAAAGATAAAATTTTGGTCATTATTCTAAAATTGAACTTTCTACACGTTAACTAATGGACATAATGTAGAAATATTTTTGACACAGAAGCGTTGGATCAATGTTCATTTTCATGTTCTTAAAACCCAACTAATGTTTTGAAGGACTATCGATAATTTTTGGAAAATTGAAACCCTACGAAAGGTAACTCGAATAACTACAACGGCAACTTCACAAAATTAAAGCAAGCAATATATTTCCATTAGGATGGAGTGAATTATTCATTATAAGAACATACACATATGTTAATTAAGAAAAAAAAAATCAAGAACATACACATATGTTAATTAAGAAAAAAAATCATAAAGACATGTACGACAACACAAAAAGAATATATTTGTTGATCTAGATTATAGGCAACACAAATTAAACAAAACTCGTGAAATCGTTTGAAACATACAATGCATTCATTTTAATCATTAATTCTATACCCATTAAGCTTTTTCAGTTGTACATTAAAGACAAAACTTGAAAGAACTGATCTAATAATTACAGACAATCCCTCTTATATTTTTTTTATAAACAACATACTTTAATAATGATAAAATATTCGTACAAGCACATTGAAAATAATTTAAAAGAAAAAAAGTGTGATTATTTGACAATTTGTCCGTGCCGCGAAACACTTTTCCAGGAATCCGAAGGATGTTCATAAGTTTGTAAATTGTAAAATTTGACAAAAATAATATGAATAACAACAATGTTCTTTAATTGTAATTTCAACATTTTTTATCTTTCAGATGGAACAGTGTAAGAGGATTTTTCAAGCATTTGGACGAAGGAAGAATGTCGATCCAAAGAATCTGTTAGTCAGTCGTTTTAGAAGAAATTTAAATATCTTCGACCTTATTGGAATAGGTGAGTAAATAAACGTATCATTTAAGTAATGCTACATGTAAATACTGCTGGTGGGGTTTTAATTCCCCGAGGGTATCACCTGCCAAGTAGTCAACACTACTGTACTGACATGAATTATCATAGATATGGTCATAATTATAAATTAACTGTTTACAAAACTTTTGAATTTATTAAATACTAAGGCTTTTCTACCTCAGGAATAGATTACCTTAGCTGTATTTGGCAAAACTTTTAGGAATTTTGTTCCTAAATGCTCTTCAACTTCGTACTTTATTTGGCCTTTTTAACTTCTTTTGATTCGAGTGTCAATGATGAGTCTTTTGTAGACGAAACGCGCGTCTGATGTAAATATAAAATTTCAATCCTAGTATCTATGTTGACTTTATTTTCCAATACGGGAAAGTAATACAACAGGTATTAGTGTGATACAAAGTACCTATGATTCAATTTGGAATTAAACTTACCAATAATCCAAAGCGCCCACAGAATGACATTAGACAATACGAAAATACTAATCAGACAACATGTGTTTATTGTGTATTATCGAAAACACACGATAATTGACGTAAAAGGCCGAGGTGCCAACAATAAGCATGTCACAAAAAACAATAGACTAGTGATACTAATTCGACCTAACCCCGGGAAGAGATTGAGCGCAAGTGCTTGAAAGCAGATCATTATTATTATTTGTTTTAATTCCTTTGATACAAAAGAACAATAAATTGAAAATAAATAATCTTTTTGTTATTACAAGAGTTCAATTTGATGAATGATATGATTTGATAGTTTATTCTCATAAAACCATTAAAGTACAAAGGTTACAGAGAAGTTAAAAAACAATATACATAAAAATAAAAATGCATAAAATCACTTGGTTTTAAGTAAATGTAAACAAACTGTAATAAATACTTAAAAACCGTAAGTTCGCTTAAAAATATCCCTTTGTTTTCGGTTGGTTGCTTCTAAAGTGATATAAATACCAGATTTACTTCTATAATACATGTATGACGCACACTTTTTATTATTGCTGTTAAGAAGTTAGCAAAACTATGAACGAGACGCGTAAATTTTATAATATGTCTTTAAATGACTGCATAGACTGCATATTATGTAATAAAAATAAAACAAATTATGCCCCTAAAAAAATATGTGTACTAGTTCTGTGAAAATGTGCGTCACACTTAACTCCGAAACAGATATATGAACGACAAAAACAATTTACAAATCCAAGAATACAAAAGGACAAAGTGTTCGAACTATGGGCAGTCGCAAAAATGCGGGGGGGTTGAACACGTTTTGCAGCTTTCCTTTGTGTTCAAGATACAAACAAACTCTGAATACCATTGCAATCAAAATAGAATAGCATCTAAAAACCATTGTAATCAAAATAAAAAAAAGTATGAATACCATTGCGATAAAAATAAAAGACATAACCGAAGGCGGTGTTTCAAAGTTGTTTAAAAATATACTTTTCAAATTGAAAATTTAGATCTGTATAATTTTACTATCCTACCATATATATATATATTTATATATATCATAATCATTGCAGGTATGGGTGGTTCATTAGGAATTGGAGTATATATTGTAATATCATATGTGATTAAGCATCAAGCCGGTCCATCAGCAGTGTTGTCTGTTATAATAGCTGGTGTTGCAGCTGTGTTATCTGGTAAGTAGTGTATACAGTAATATCATATGTGATTAAACATCAAGCCGGTCCATCCGCAGTGTTGTCTGTTATAGTAGCTGGTGTTGCAGCTGTGTTATCTGGTAAGTAGTGTATACAGTAATATCATATGTGATTAAACATCAAGCCGGTCCATCCGCAGTGTTGTCTGTTATAATAGCTGGTGTTGCAGCTGTGTTATCTGGTAAGTAGTGTATACAGTAATATCATATGTGATTAAACATCAAGCCGGTCCATCCGCAGTGTTGTCTGTTATAATAGCTGGTGTTGCAGCTGTGTTATCTGGTAAGTAGTGTATACAGTAATATCATATGTGATTAAACATCAAGCCGGTCCATCCGCAGTGTTGTCTGTTATAATAGCTGGTGTTGCAGCTGTGTTATCTGGTAAGTAGTGTATACAGTAATATCATATGTGATTAAACATCAAGCCGGTCCATCCGCAGTGTTGTCTGTTATAATAGCTGGTGTTGCAGCTGTGTTATCTGGTAAGTAGTGTATACAGTAATATCATATGTGATTAAACATCAAGCCTGTCCATCCGCAGTGTTGTCTGTTATAATAGCTGGTGTTGCAGCTGTGTTATCTGATACGTAGTATATATAGTAATATCATATGTGATTAAACATCTATCCGGTCCATCAGCACTGTTGTCTGTTGAAAATGTTGTTATCTGGTAATGCGTCATCGAATCCAAGCAAACACGTTATCATATATTGACAATTTATATTTGTTAGTTTATTTTCACTTATAAAGCGTTAATTTCATGATGAAATAGAGTAGTTAGAGAGAAAAAACTTCCGTTATAAAAAAAACCTACAACATTGTGCAAGTCCTTACATGGTGAGGATACTATTATCTTTAAAGAAGACAAAACAAAATTTTATAGGTTTTGCACATAATAAATAATAACAAACTGGCAAGCACAGTTTAAAAGTGAAACATTATTATCCACCATTTTGTTTTATTACATACGATTATGTCCGGAAATTTGTTCCACAAAATGATCAATTCTGGTCCCGTTACAACAATAAATTTATTGAAACCCATTTACAAACAAATAGCTTAAAACAGAGCAATGCATTGTCAATGTAAAATTTTCTGATTATAGGCAAAGAGAAATTTTATTAGCGTAATAATTCAATCTATCCATTAATAAAAAAAGCTGTAACAGTATGTATGGTATGTATTATGTTGGTAATCAATATAGTTATATCAATACTACTTTGTTGGAAGCATTAAACCAGAAAAATGTCACGGTGCAGTGTCTTATAACCGTTGATCCCACTATCTGACCATTCAAGCTACTTATGTAAACTGTAATTACAACCAAACAAACAGAAACCAGTGTCTTCCTGCTGCTTAAATGCACCATAGGTCCACGGTTGAACAATTCCATTAGCTACCAGTACCTCGGTACAGGTTTTGTTGAACTGAAAGTCCTAAATGGCACCGTACGAATAAGAGCAAGTGTCTCGGTTTTATTTTGGTTGAACTGAGTCTCAATTGCTAGATGTGAACCACAAGATCAGGAACAAGCGCAACGGTACATAGGCTATTCAATTGCAATCATTAACAGTATATTCTAGAAGTATTTATTGTTCTGTGCTGCTTCTGTATTTCTGCAAGTCCTTAATTGAATTTATTGTAAAAATGAGCACGTGGAGCAATAAAAACTGGCAACCTTAATTTTAATTCATGTACACAAGATTTATATGTATTCACATTTCCCCCATTATAGCATTTATTAAAATTTTGAAGATCTGGTATGATTGCCAATAGGACAATTCTCCAGACTACTATATTGTTAATTTTCCCTTTATACTTCCTAATTTATAGATTTCTTTTCATAATTTGTTTTTTGTGGTATCATTTATGTTGATTGTTGATGTCTTTATTCTATGTGAAAACGAGGTTTTATTGGAGAGGGAATATAATTAAGCCTTACAAAAAGCTACCAACGGACCATTGAAAGAGCGTGACATTTTCATTCAACGAGGCATCGGATTAAACTTCCAAATTCTGACATGATGTGGTTGTGTACTTGTACATCCCGCAGTGCCAAATGAACGCTCCATTTTCGAAAAAGATTTTACAACCGGTCGGAGGAAAATCATATCCACTATATTTCTTGTCCTATTCACTGTCAGGGGTACAGTATCGCTTTTGACTATATTACGAAATATGGTGTTAAATGTTGAGTTATATGTTGCTATATATTCTTAACAAGTTACGATGCAATATCCCCTTAAAATGACACAGCAACTTATGATAAGACTTTTCAAACTGTACTTTTATATACATTTCTCTTTTTATTATCGTAAAACAATGGTACCTTAAATATTTTTCCATTGTTGTATGAAACAAGTTCAGAAATTACATTATTAATACCTACATTGTTTTACGTTGATTAAAAAATATGCAGATATGAATATGCATAATATTTTGAACATAAAAACTCTAAATATCCATTTTTGTGTTAACTTTTAAAAACCAAACACATGTTTTCCATTAGGATATGCATCACACACATGTGGATGCTTTTGCAGAAAATTTATAAATTTTAAGGTGAATAAACGCCAGTCTGACTGTGAACAGTAATAAACGAAGCATTCCATCAATTCATATATCATAGTTTGAAGTCACGTTGTCTCCGGCTGCAACAAAATGAACAATAAAATATTGTCTAAAACTTCAATCAGGTTAATGGCGTATTCTAGTAATATTATCAGATGGAGGACTGTTTAACATCAACATATATATATATATATAACCTTAACACGGTCAAGTATTACGATGAATTTATCTTAACTAGCAAACTTGTGGTCTGATTTATCACGTACAAAACAATAAACTAAAAACTAAAACGACATACAACAACCGACAACCGCTGTTTTACAAGTTCCTGAATTTGGGAAAATTTTAAAAAAGAAAGTCACTTGGATGAGATAAAATTTTAATTAATACATGTTTTAACGAACTGTTCAACACGTGAACCCAAACGCATGTTAAACCTATTTTACATTTACCAATTGATAAAAAAAAGAACCGTTAAGAATTATAAGAAGATATACATGTACTTATGTAATAACCAATAGAACAAACCCGCGAAATCTAAATCGCGGACATTTAGAGCTTGGTTGAAAGTATGTAAAACTGTTGTTAGATAAAATTTTGTAATGGTCTAGAGAATTTAAGAAAAGGTATTAAAAGTCAGCCCTCTCACTTTTTTCCGAGGTCCGTTATGTTTTTGTTTTCTGTTAAATTCCATTATTTACGCGTTTAAGTATACTATGATCATACGTATAACATAATAAATTGCATTTGCTATTAACTATCAATTCCAAGTTTCTTTTCAATGGCGGTCATGCTATATTTTACAGACCCACTATATATTTTAGAAGTATAACCATAGTATACATGCAGATAAAATTTAATTGTCCTGTTCCCGAGTACTCATATTAAGTTTAAATCCGGAAGTCCTGTCAATGACTTAAAAATGGGTCTAATGACGAAAACAATATCTGGACACCCTTATTTTCGGTTTTCTCCCGCAATAACCTAAACTGAATAATTAAAAGAATGGATGACAACTGTGCATGGTACCTATAGGACATAGAGGCATAAAGTTATATTAAAACATCGTGTAATGTCAAAACCGTATTAAGTAAAGACAAAATATCATCAGGCAATAATAAAACAACATAAAGTTATATCAGAATTCCACATAAGACAGCTGTGGCGTTCCAGATTAAATACAAGCTCATACACTACAAGAACCCATTTGCTGTTTACAATACTGGATAGCGGGTGCTTTTCGCAGAAAGAACAAAATCGCCAAATAAATTCAGCAAATTTAAAAGCATATATGCAAGGTATTGGTAAAGATTTTGAATCCGCAATAATATTTTCTATACCTTATTTAATGAAATAATAAAGTATTGCACCCGCGAAAATAATCAACTATGCAGTATATCTCATTAATGCATGTACGACATTAGGCCACCGCAATGGGTAATCATATACTTCCATCAATTCAATACTATGGTTATTATGGAAAAAATAAACAGTTTATTCGTTTTCTTTTTAAAATTCGTATTTATGATACTGACTATGATATGTGTAAATACAAAAATACGAATAAAATACAAAACATGCATAGCTATAATGTACAAGTCATGCAAAGCTGCATGATTCAATCATATATGTTTGAAAGAGTGCTATTGTCGTTAAATGCGTTCTACATAGCCAACTACAGAAATAATTTCTTCTATTTCAGGTTTCTGTTATTCAGAGTTCACCACACGTCTACCACAGGCCGGGTCATCCTATGTTTTTGTATATGCCTCCTTGGGTGAGCTGTCCGCCTTTGTGATTGGTTGGAGTATGATACTAGAGAACATCGTCTTAGCTGCAGTAACTGCTAAAGCATGGGGTCAATATTTTGATGGTTTACTAAATGGTACAATACATAGGTTCGTAACACTACATTTATCAACGAAATTGTTATCAAATTTTGATTTGATACTTTTTTTTTTAAATGATCAAGCCATGTTAACTAAAGTAGAATGTAATCTGATACCGTAACAGCATAAGTTGGAATTTGCAACAAAACATACTTTTTTAATAGAATAAAACTAGCGTTCTGGATTAAGGTTCTAATAAATCTATAAACAATCTTAGGAATTGGTTGATTGCAATATCATCAAAGCTGCGATGGAATTATCTTTTTTTGTTCAAAGTCTACAGGTCGAGTCATACTTTGTTTAAAGGTCATCAGTTCAAATAATAGATTGTCGTTTAAAGGTGAACACGTGAAATCACGTTTCCATAAGACATCGTCTGTAGTTCGAATCACGTTTCCATGAGACATCGTCTCTAGTTTAAATCACGTTTCAATAAAACATCATCTACCGTTCGAATCTCGTTTGCATGAGACATCGCCTACAGTTCGAATCACGTTTTCAGAAGACATCGTCTGCAGTTCGAATCACGTTATCATAAGACATCGACGGCAGTTCGAATCAGATTGATTTTTTAGCACATAAGCAACACGACGGGTGACACATGTTGAACAGGATCTGCTTATCCTGAAATCACCCCTAGTTTTTGGTGGGGTTCGTGTTGTTTATTCTTTAGTTTTCTATGTTATGTCATGTGTACTATTGTTTGTCTGTTTGCCTTTTTCATTTTTAGCCATGGCATTGTCAGTTTATTTTAGATTTATGAGTTTGACTGTCCCTTTGGTATCTTTCGTCCCTCTATTCAATAAGACATCGGCTGTAGTTCCAAAAAGAACATGCTGATAGGTTGGAAAGGCTAGTCCTGAACATTCTTCAGAAAGACATAAATGCTGTCAAATACATTTAAAGTTTAAGTTGTACAAACATTCTCATCAGTATTACCAGCATAGCAAACAGTACTCACAATGATCAACTTGAACAAAACACACGTGCGCACATATATCATATTCTACTACACAGTGCTATTACTTTGATAAATGTACACCCGGTGTTTTTTTTTGTGTTGACAATTATTTCATCTAAAATTTAAAACCCCTATGTATTACATAAAAAGTTGTCAAAGGTACCAGGATTATAATTTAGTATACCAGACGCGCGTTTCGTCTACATGAGACTCATTAGTGATGATCATATCAAAATATTTATAAAGCCAAACAATTACAAAGTTGAAGAGCATTGAGAATCCAATATTCCAAAAAGTTGTGCCAAATACGGCTAAGGTAATCTATGCCTGTGATAAAAAATCCTTAGTTTGTCGAAAAATTCAAAGTTCTGTAAACAGGAAATATAAAAATGACCACATTATTGATGTAAACTCATCATAGATACCAGTATTGAAATTTTGTATCTTTGCCAGACGCGCGTTTCGTCTATAAAACACTCATCAGTGACGCTCGAAAAAAAAAAGAAGTTAAAAAGGCCAAATAAATTACGAAGTTGAGGAGCTTCGAGGACCACAATGTCCTAATATGTTTGCTAATATAATTTATTCCCGAGGTAAACACGCATGGATATTTCCAAAATTCAAATGTTTGTGAACAGTTAATTTATAATTATGACTATAAGTGCTAATTACATTTGTTACAATGATACAACACAAAAACGAGACTTATTGGAATGAATTGTTGCACATGTTTTTCATCGAAGATATATTTTATTTTGTTGCTTTCAGTTATACCCGTGATCATTTACAATGGACAGGAGATGAATTTTTGACCGACTGTCCAGATATATTACCATGTTGTATATTGTTTATAACCTCACTCCTGTTCGTATGTAACGCAAAGGTAACTGTATTTTGTATTCAGTTCGTTGATACTATAGATTTATATTATTAGTTGGATATCATTTTTCGTGGATTTCGTGATAATCTGGAAACCACAATTTCCAGTGTCCAACGAATTAGACATTTTGTAAAGAAGTATATGGAGACTTTGACAATACCACGAGATCAAATATTCCTGTGATGCAAATTTCCCTCAATCCAAGAAAGTTGGTACCTACAAAAATGAATGAATCCACTGTTTTTCATAACATTGATGTCAAGAAAATGTTTCATATTAACGCAAATTAAAAAATGTTGTATGTTCTCATTATGATTTCACACATTATTTTTGTCGTATTGAATTCCCAGGAAAGTTTTGTAATATTATAATTAACAGATATAGGCAATGCGACAGCAAATCAACGATATAATCATACCACATGACACTTAGTTGTCAATATAATCAACACAGCAAAACCCTTCATTTATCAACAAAAAAGGTATTTAAAATGTAAAAGAATATTTATATTGTACAGATAAAATGTTGAAACTAATCATAGTAAAAATGAAATGAAACGTTTTAAATAGGGAACACAATATAAATGTCAATGCTTATCTAAGAACATGATAAATAGTCCGTTTTTCTTCTGAAAATCTTTAAATAAAAAATATCTGAAAGTCATCACAATTCAATAAACGATGATTGATTAATTGATTGTTGGTTGCTTTTCGCTGCATTAGCACAAAAAGGCTATATCGCGGCGATAATAAACCATGAAGCTGAGTTTATGTTACAATATCGTTTCATTCAAGTAAAGGTAAACTTTTAATCAGAAAAGAAACCCTCATTGAAATACAAGTGTTATTGACCAAAACGAACTATTTTATTTTATTTTGTAATATACACCTCCCAACCAGTTGCTGTAGAACCGATCAATACCTGTTATTTAGTTCGTAAGCATGGCATATTTGATGATGTACAATTCGTCAGCCTTACGGGACTTTATAAAAAAAAAATATGATTTCAAAACAAAAAATATCAAAAAAGTTGAATTTAGCATATTCAGTCAAATTGGTAATGTTAAAGTAATTATGTAAATATCAATAATCTAACAAGTCTAATCCACACCATAGCAATTCAAAATGACACAATTTATGAAACTTTTAAATCACTTACACTAATCAATAAATGAAATGCGTAAACAGGAAGACACGCATTAGTTCTAAACATTGCCCTCATTACGAAAACAATTTTTAAACAATGCAATTAATCCTTGACAACTTTCATAAACTTGTATGTAATTACGAAGAATGTTATATTCATTCTCTTACATATTCAAATAACCACATTTGTAAGCAATCATTTTATTATGAACATTAGCTGTATTTTGCCATTTTTTTATGAATTCGGTCCTCAATGCTCTTCAACTTCATACTTTATTTGGCCCTATAAACATTTTAAGATTCGAGCGTCACTGATGAGTCTTTTGGAGACTAAACGCGCGTCTGGCGTTAATATAAAATTTTAATCCTGATATCTATGATGAGCTTATTTACTGTATTATTTTATTATGAACATTTCTTGTAATATTTTAGGCGTCCACACTGTTATCGTTTATCCTAACTACAATGAATGGCCTAGTCATTATTTGCATTATATGTGTTGGTATCTTCCATGTTCGTCATGAGAATTGGACGGACCCACCAGGCTTTTTCCCGTTTGGTTTGACAGGGGTACGTATCATAAGTTTACAATACATATTTTTTTAAACCAAACTTTTTGTTTTCAATAGTGTTAGGCACAGTGGGTTTGATCGTCATTCCAGTAAGTAAATGACGATTCGTGTGCTGGTTATTGTTTCATGATGAGGCAAACATTGAAACATGCGACAAAGAATATTTTATTATGAAACAACCAAACGTTTACAGAAATCAATCAGAAATTAATTCAATGAAGGCCATTGTTACATGTAACACCTGGAAATAGCCACGACATTCCTTTTTTTTTAATTTCTTAACAAATAAGCGTTTTTGATTCAGTAGGATTTTGCTGGATATAAAATATAACATGGCGTTTGACAAACTTCAACATGACATTTGTAATCGGGCCGCAGAACAAAAGTTGACATGAAAGAGGCAAAGCTGAACAGGACGTGCGACAAAATAAAAAAGATAATGGTAATCAGGACGTAAAACTAAGAAAACTAAGGTATAAAGCAGGACGTAAATCTAACGTAAACAGGACTTAACGCAAACGTACAGGGTAAAACAGGACACAATACAAGTGAAATCAGGATACCAAAGTTAACAAGAATCAATACAAGATTAAACGGAAATTTCAACAAAGGTTACTAAGAAGGTCAACTGAACGCAGAACAAGGTAATCATCGTAACGTGCACATTAGATGCAGAAAGTTACTCAACGGTAAAAAGGAAATATGAAAAAGGTAAATTGAAATAAAAACAATGTAAAAAGAAAATAAGACAGAGGTAAATTGTAAATAAAAACGATGGTCAATAGAAAATATGACAGAGGTAAATAGTAAATAAAAACAATGGTCAATAGAAAATAAGACAGAGGTAAATAGTAAATAAAAACTATGGTCAATAGAAAATAAGACAGAGGTAAATAGTAAATAAAAACAATGGTCAATAGAAAATAAGACAGAGGTAAATAGTATATAAAAACTATGGTCAATAGAAAATATGACAGAGGTAAATAGTAAATAAAAACAATGGTCAATAGAAAATATGACAGAGGTAAATAAAAAAAAAAAAAAAAAAAAGTAAATTTCCCCCGGGGAAAAAAATCGTATTCAAGACAAAGATAAACAGGTTTACATGTAAAAAAACAAAAAACAAAAGAGAGGTAGATATGACGTAAACAAAGTAAAATAAGGAAGTGTGCCGTACGCCAAAAATTAAAATGCATACATCCGAAACTGAAGTTGACTTTAGCATTATTTAAAAATATGATGAATGATTTTATTTTATATGGTATATCTTGTTTTTTTAAATCATTTTATAATTACATATTAGGAACTCTATTTCGTGATCTTATGTATTTGTAAACGGCATCAATTGAGATATCAACTGGATTTAAACTCTTCCGTTTTTTGTCCATTACAGTCAAAGTAAAATATTCACTAAATAAATCCATTAATTAAATTACGGCCTGACATTTACGAGGAGATAATGTTGGAATCAGCTAAACGATTCTAGTAAGAGCAGATGATGTCATAATATGGTAAAGATTTATAGGTGCTGTTCTCAAGATAAGAAATAGCTGTCCATTGCCCTGCTTTCATTATTTTTATATTTGCCAGAGATAATTAATGAACGCATTTTTCACTTAAACATAATGTCAGTGTAATAACAGATTTAGAGACGAAGATCGATACATAAATAGGTTCAATTAATAACAAAGCTTCAAAGAAAAATGGCATACGTAATAAAACTGTACGTTGTGTTGTGGACTTATACAATTCTTAATGCTTTGAAATGCATTACTTATTTTATGATGGTTTTAAAAGAACGATAATACAAAGGGTACAACTCAAACCATTACTAGTAAAAAGCAGAAAAGTATTATATTAGTAATGGCAGAAAACTAAACGCTAAAGACAAAACATATTTTACACATACGTAATACTTAGCACCGCAACCACTATGATGAGCTTAACATATCGAACTATGCTGAGCACCGCACACACTATGATGGAAACATCGAACTATACTGAGCACCGCACACACCATGATGTAAACATCGACCTATACTGAGCACCGCACACACCATGATGGAAACATCGAACTATGCTGAGCACCGCACACACTATGATGGAAACATCGAACTATGCTGAGCACCGCACACACCATGATGGAAACATCGAATTATGTTGAGCACCGCACACACTATGATGGAAACATCGAACTATGCTGAGCACCGCACACACCATGATGGAAACATCGAACTATGCTGAGCACCGCACACACCACGATGGAAACATCGAACTATGCTGAGCACTGCACACACCATGATGGAAACATCGAACTATGCTGAGCACCACACACACCATGATGGAAACATCGAACTATGCTGAGCACCGCACACACTATGATGGAAACATCGAACTATGTTGAGCATCGCACACACTATGATGGAAACACTATGCTGAGCACTGCACACACTATGATGAGCTGGACACATCGAACTATGCTGAGCACCGCACACAACATGATGGAAACATCGAACTATGCTGAGCACCGCACACACCATGATGGAAACATCGAACTATGCTGAGCACCGCACACACTATGATGGAAACATCGAACTATGCTGAGCACCGCACACACTATGATGGAAACAACGAACTACTAGTGTGCTTTTAGTTACAAACGTCTTGATTCCTCAGAGTTTATGTGTTCTGCTGCTACCGAATCAAAACATATCACATATAAATAGACTATATAGAATATATTAATACAAAATTGTAAGCATTAAAAAGATAGTAGTAAACGCGACTAGATTGTAAAAAACTTTGGTGAAGCATCAGTCATATTTTTATGACGACAGATATATACATTGAAATTCGTAATTTCATGAGTTGTTATTGTTTTCAAAAGAGCAATACAGATGTCCACCAATCCTATTTTGATTCCAAGTTTGGCAATATATATATATATATATATATGATAAATAAACATAAGGCTGTGTAATGGGCCAAATTTTAATAATAGAAAATGCAATTAATAATGAAATCAGTACAATGAAGGGTAGACAATACCCAGCCCAACCAAAAAAAGGGGGGGGGACTTACCAAGTTAGTTAGGTTGAAGGATAGCAACAAAAGATTTCACAATGTCGAATTTTCTGCTGAGGTCCACTTCTGTGTACCGTAAATATGCATCACTTTTCCACATTCCAATATCCTTTATCATACTGTCTGACATCCCAATGCGCAAACACCAAGTGGCACCGCCCCGTCGAAAAGAGTGACCTGTTATATGCTGTTTGACATCACTGCTAATTAAATGCTATTATTGCGTGAAATAAACATCTGATATATTTCCCCGAGGGTATCACAAGCCTAGTAGTCAGAACTTTTTGTGCTGACATGAATTGTCATTGATATGGTTATATTTATAAATTTACTGTTTACAAATTTTTGAATTTTTTGAAATACTAAGGCTTTTCTACCTCAGACATAGATTACCGTAGTTGTATTTGGCAAAACTTTTAAGATTTTTGGTTCTCAATGCTCTTCAACTTCGTACTTTATTTGGCCTTTTTTAACTTTTTGGGATTCGAGCGTCACTGATGAGTCTTTTGTAGACGAAACGCGCGTCTAGCATATATACTTAATTTAGTCCTGGTATCTATGATGAGTTTATTTGCACAATAAAGGGGCGTCTTTCTTTGCACCACGTTTAAAATGAAAATGCAATAATTCCTTTATTGCTGAAGCTGGACACAATGGATGCCCCACTATGGAGGGTAATACAATATTTAATGTTTGTTCACAAAATTGTACTGTTTTCGTCCACTGAAGCTCAATAACGTAACTATTCCTATGATAGTGAACATCACACATTTGTATATCTCTATGTTCTACATATTTTCATAAATGCATTTCATTTCATTTTGCGAATTCAAATCTAAATTAGTTTTTATTATTAGGAGTAATCGAGGTGTCATAAGTTCTGCACCTTTCTATGCATCACCTATAAAACGACGAACTACATTTAAAACTTTCTGAATCTGCCAATTTCCGGATATTGGTTCCTCTAGTCCATTTGTTTTGTGTAAATGCTTAATAATATTCAAATAATTCACAATCGTACAATATGCAAACGATTTCACAACCACTAAATATGATATATGTAAACACACAATATCTGGTGAAAAGGGCACTAAGGCCAAGTTTAATAATTCGCAAAAGGTATGAAAACAATTCAATTGAGTCCTGTATGTACGCTTTGTTCCTTCTGACAAACCACAGGCTTTGTATTTCTGCATACTACTATACAGTCTTGCACGAAGCTCTTCCCCACCTGTAAAATACAAAGGCCGGTGACATATGAGAACAAAGCGCCTTCAAAGTAAACGGTATAAAACAACACGAGTATATATATATATAACTCCAGACCTTAGATAATTGTCATTTTTTATGCAATCTTGAAATACAGTCTGCTAATACATTAAATTTTCCAGGAAGAAATATTGCTTGAATGGTGAAATTAAACGTCGCTTGTAACCAAAAAAGTTGTCGCAATAAATTCATAACATATGATGATTTACATGTGCCTTTGTTTATTATAGAACGTGCTGTCATATTATATGTAAATACCATGACATGTTTGTCTCGTGGCTGTTCGTGCCGATGAACTCTCTCTTTAATGTTGATATGAAAATCCGCAACTGCCGGCGCGTCTGGCGTACTAAATTATAAACCTGGTACCTTTGATAACTATTTACACCACTGGGTCGATGCCACTGCTGGTGGACGTTTCGTCCCCGAGGGTATCACCAACCCAGTAGTCAACACTTCGGTGTTGACATGAATATCAATAATGTGGTCATTTTAATAAATTTCCTGTTACAAAACTTTGACTTTTTCGAAAAACTAAGGATTTTCTTATCCCAGGCATTGATTACCTTAGCCGTATTTGGCACAACTTTTTGGAATTTTGGATTCTCAATTCTCTTCAACTTTGTACTTGTTTGGTTTTATAAATATTTTGATATGAGCGTCGCTGATGAGTCTTATGAAGACGAAACGCGCGTCTGTCGTATTAAATTATAAACCTGGTACCTTTGATAACTATTTACACCACTGGGTCGATGCCACTGCTGGTGGACGTTTCATCCCCGAGGGTATCACCAGCCCAGTAGTCAACACTGCGGTGTTGACATGAATATCAATAATGTGGTCATTTTAATAAATTTCCTGTTACAAAACTTTGAATTGTTCGAAAAAACTAAGGATTTTCTTATCCCAGGCATAGATTACCTTAGCCGTATTTGGCAGAACTTTTTGGAATTTTGGATTCTCAATGCTCTTCCTCTTTGTACTTTTTTGGTTTTATAAATATTTTGATATAAGCGTCACTGATGAGTCTTATGAAGACGAAACGCGCGTCTGGCGTACTAAATTATCATCCTTGTATCTTTGATAACTATTCCAATTAATATAAAACAAATCGCTGTTAAAGAATGCACCTTCAACAAAATTGCACGCATCTGTTTGAATGTTGGTTATTGGTTTGTTGTTTATAAAATTCAATGTTCCATTAAATTCATGTATAAATTGAATCCACCAATTTAAGTCTTTTCGAAAATCATCTGACAAGATAACTTCATGTTGGCTTCCTTTCAAAAAATGCTTGAGGTCTAGCAAACGCCTAAGAAAAGTTCGACCCCCTTTATAACCTGGCAACTCCAATGAAGCTTCCCAATAAGAGAATATTTGTTTTACTAGCCCTATGTTTACCCTTAAAATCACATAACAAATAGAAAAATTCTGTTAACTTATCACCTGGTAAACTCAGTGTTAACTTACATGTATCTGTCAAAATACCTAAAAATATTAAACGCTGTGACGGTCCTTCAACTTTATTCCAATTTATGTAAAAACCTAATTTACGCAAGAGCTTAACCAAACAAGTTAGAGCAGCAGAGCATCTATCATATGTAGACTCTATAATTAAAAAATCATCTAAATATGCAATTACACAAAAAATATATTTTGATTTCATAATTCTATACACAGCACTACTAAGTCTCTGAAAAAACGTGGGCTTTGAGCTGCTCCAGAAGGTAACATAGTGTCATAGAAAAATGTATCCTGATTATCATCTTGAAATCTCCAGTGCAACCCAGTATAAGGGTAATTGGTTGAAAGCACTTTCACACTTCTATAAGCATTTGACAAATCCACTTTTGCCAGGAAATCACATTCTTTAAGAATTTTACATGCATCTTTTAAGTCCATATATTTACATGATGTATCACTTGCATAATAGTTTATACTGCCAAACCTCTGTAAACTAGCATCATGAATTAATCTTACTGAACCGTTAGGTTTTTGTATTGCACTAAGAGCACTTACAAGTTTCGGAGTCTCTATCTCATTGTACAAAATATAATTACCCAGTTTAAATTCGGACCTTAATTTCAGGTCAACCTTATCAGAATTTTCTAATGCTGACTTGTAATTTTTACAAAAGGCTCATTAAAATCACATACAAAATTAGAGTCAAACAAATTATTCATCAGATTAAAACCATTAGTTACACCATCAATAATAAAATTTTAATCAAAATCTGATGTTGGCAGTAATGCAGTCCATGTGTGTGGGTCTAACGACCCGAAGTTCCTTCGTTTTTTGAACCATGCATATTGAATTCTGGTTGGGTTTACTGTTGTGTGGAAACACTATTGGACTGACAAAATTGAAATGAAGTAGAGTGCTGTGGAGCATTGCAATTTTTTGAATAAAATATTGCACAGTGATGTGCCAACTTACAGTCCTTTCGATAACAATCACCTGTGTTAAAACGCCTACAAATAATGCGACCATTAGGAAGAAAGGGTCCTGTCCCCTTTTTGTTGTAACTATTAAAGCCTTAATGTTGATCCTTATAATTAGCATTGTTTGCACTACGCGACACATTCTGGATCTCTTGAATAGCCTTTGCTGTAACACTATCTGGTTTCTGAACAAGATGAAAGTCCATAAGATTAGATATATAAGTACCCCATTTGATTTTTTCAAGTGCCTGGCGGTCCCTGTACTCCATATCATAAAGTAAAACACTGTTAGCTGCTAATCGAAAAATAGATTGTATGCAATACAGATAGTCTGGCAGTTCCCTGTGTAATAAATCCCCACTACGAAGCATGTCATTCATGATCTCAATACTAGCATAACCATATTTTTCAATGGAGACCTGACCAAGTGTCAATTTCTTTGTTAACCCATTTTTACGAATTTGGTTTCCATTGCCAATGTCAATTACGTGCCTGCTCTCTAAGAAGTCTAGGGGGTTTGGCCAAACAAAGTCTGTTATTTTACGGGCTTTCGTACCTCTTACACCCGAATTTTGAAGTTGTAACTGATTTATATGTTCTTGGACTTGATCTACCACATCAGAAGATAGTGAGGTAACTGTACGTTTAAGCCCCAGTGCCACTAGACCATGATCGCACCACGCTCACCGCGATCTAAAAATAAATTCAGAACGTGGTGAGGTCGCGGTATAAGCGACATGAAAATGTAAATTTTCGTTGCTTTCACGATGTTACTACGTCCTCATTACGCTTCTACAACGATACCGCTACGATTATACCACGTTCTCACCGAATTTATTCTGCGACCTCTCTACGCTTATCAAGATCTTTCTACGCTCTTCACGTTCTCACTACGACCATACCACTAGCTATCCGATTGCATCACGATCTTACTGCGATTATAGCACGTTCTTACCACGATTATACTACGTTTATACCGCGATCTTACTGCGTTCTCAGCAATAACGTCAACATCTTGTTCCATATCAATACAGTTCCATTCCTCCTATTTCTGATTAATACGTAGATTTCTCGGAAACAGTCATGCCACCAAAATGTACTAGAACACATGGGCGTGGTGGTAGGGGTTGATGTAGAGGCAGAGGAAGTAAAGTAACGAATTCTGATCAAGCACAGATGTCGGACCGACCAACCCAACCTATTGCTGGTCCATAAAGCTCAATGACGATATTTAAGGGAACGATAGCAGAGATGACACACAAGTGTCAATAGATATAGGAAGATGTGGTATGAGTGCCAATGAGATAACTCTCCAACCAAGTAACAATTTATAAAAGTAAACCATTAAAGACCAAGGTACGGCCTTCAAGACGGAGCCATGGCTTATCAAACAGCAAGCTAGAAAGGGCCCAAACAATTACTTGTGTAAAACCATTTAAACGGGAAAACCAACGGTATAATCTAATAAAAAAACGAGAAGCATGGTTGAGCCGTTAGAGCAAATGTATAATTACATACAGACAAACAACATCTAAGGAGCTGTTTTTATATATTTTATGTAAAAATGACAATGAGAACGATGGTCGTAGTGTGAACGTAGTCAGGTCGTAAGAAGATCGTGCTGAGGACGGCAAGGGCGTGCTAGAATCGTACTATGGTCGTGAACAGCGTGGTATAGTCGTAGTGGAAGCGTAGTTTGGTCGCGGTGAGAACGTGATGGTCGTTGTTAGGTCGTAATAACGTCGTTGATAGATTGTAGCGCAGTCTCTCCGAATAGAATCACGCTTTCGCTACGAGTGTACAGCGACCTTTGCGATCTTAGTGCACTCTCACTACGCTTCTACTAGGACCTGATTTCGCCACGACCGCACCACGATTGTTTTGAACATGTTCAAAGTTGGCCACGCTCATCACGATCTTGAAGACCTCACCACGACCGTAATACGACCTTACTACGATAATCAAAATTTACATTTTTTTCACAGATCGTAGTATTACTCATTGATTTTTCCAGTCTCAGACGTTTAATTTTATATTCAAGGGAATCATATTTCGACTGTAAATCTTTTACCATTTGGCCATAGCCTTTTCTGGACCATGCTCTTTTACCGTTGGCGAACCACCGCCGCTGGCGACTGAACCTGCCTCTGGCACTGGGCTAAAAAATAACCTTTCTGCAATAGACGGGGCCTTCAAAGATGCTATGACAGTATCTAGACGATTGCCTGCCGTTGCTCTACTGCTTTTTCTTGACATGTCTTATTTTAAATTGTCAGAATGCAAAAAATTGCGCCATGCGGCTGCTTATATCATTTATTTATAACTGCATAAGCCGCTTACATCATTTATCTAATGGTTTAGCTAAATACCAGATTATAACGTTGCAAACAAGAATGGAGAAGGAAATACCTTTTAACATCAAAGTCGGTGTTCACTGAATCCCTTATATTAATATTTGTTAAAAGTTTGAACATACTAAACATCATTTACCGAACACGTGCAGGAAAAACATACACAAAAATGAAACATGTCCATAACCTCACGTTTTAATCATTGTCTTTAGTTGGGGTTATTATAAATGAAATCTGATTTTAATTAATTATGACAATATATTTTTGAATTATTTTTCTATTGTCAGATAATAGCCGGTGCTGGAACACTTTTCTGTATTTTTACTGGAATAGACTCCATATGTTCATCTAGCGAAGAGACAAGAGAACCAATTAAAACTGTTCCACGTGCAATCATAACTTCCAACATTCTGACGTTCGTTCTAATTTTATGTGTGACGTTGGCTGTCACATTGTCATATCCCTGGTATAATTTACAAGACAGTATTGCTATACCTACTGCTTATCAAGACAAAGGAGTAAATGGATCATTTTATGTGTTTGCGATTGGTGGATTATTAGGCCTAACCGCTGCCTTGATTAGCAGTATACATGGAATACCAAGGTTGCTCTTTTCTATGAAAATGGACCGTTTATTATATCCGTGCTGCTTACTCAATCCCGACACTGGAGGAGTGTTTAAATTAACAGTATTTCCATTGTTGATAGCCTGTCTATTGTCAATGTTTGTTACATTAAATATGTTAATACAAATGTTAGCATTGGGATCTTTGATTTCATACACTTGTGTAGCAGTATGTGTTTTACACGTTCGTTATCAACCAATACACGTTGGGCTTTTCCAGGAATATGAAGACTTAAATGAAGATAAATATTTTCAGAGCACAGAACTTGTATATCCATCCTTCTTTACACGTAATTCGAAAAATAATAACGGCTTAAGTAAAACTTTCATTGCGAAAAACGAAATTGAATTTTTCAACCGATTGTCGAAAGATCCAAAAAATCAGTTGATTATGCCCGACAAACCACGTGATAGCACGTATCACAAAATGGATAGTGTAATAAACGATACACCAAGTGGAAGTCAGAGTAGTCTGTTTCAAATTCCTCCAGGAGTTGCCATAGAACCTTCAAATGCAACGTCAATGACGTCATCAATAGCACTTATTGTCTTCATTATAGCAACAACTGTTTTTTCCTTCATAGTAACATTTGCTAGTAACTCATTGTTTACTGGTTCGTGGTGGGCGACTGCTTGCTTTTTTATTTCTGTTATAACATTAATTGTAACAACTATTGTTATTGTTAAGCAGCCGCAAAATCAAACCAGTTTACTGTTTAAAACTCCGTATGTGCCGTTCGTACCGCTGCTTGTGATATTTATAAATATGTTGATGATGTCATCATTATCATATAAAGCTTGGTTACGATTCAGTGTTTGGCTTTTTCTTGGTAAGTTTAACTCTTAATAAAGATACAACGATATAATTTTCAGAAACTTAAATATTTATCAGGACAAAAATACGTTCTAAACCAACGAGTGATCATTATGCTCTAATGAATAAACTGTTTTATTTAAGTGAATCAAAAACAATTTTTAATTTGAATATCAATAAAGAACACAAGTTACAAAACCCATCCAGCTCCCAACCAGAGACCAATATCGTAGAAATTCGCCAATATAGCTCACTGTACGACCGTCACCAATGAGCAAAACTTTTACCGCCTAACAAGCTATGTAATGCCCTGAAAATGTAAAGCAATTCAAACGAGAAAAACTAACGGCTGATTTCTGTTCAAACAATAAATGTAAAAACGTATAACCAAAATGCAAAACGCAATTCAGCTGAATTAAAGGCTCTTGGCTTGGGTATATTTCATTTTTGTTTAAATCACGACTTTTTTTTCAGGATTAATTGTTTATTTTATATATGGAATACGACACAGTACAGAAATTGAAATAGACGATCAAGAAGTCGTACTTTATGAAATAACTGACCAAGAAAGGACACCAATTAAGTGATAAGAAGTTGCTGTAACGTCTACGTTAATAAGCTGAGAGAGGACAAAGGATAACATGATGAGGAGAACATGGTTTAAATTTAATCTGAAATATCTAAAACAAGCTATGACACCTTAGCAGAAATCTATATGAATTATGATTATCATAAATTGAAGAACTCCTGTTTATTTTATAACAATCAAAGTATGAATAAGATTGAGCAAATTAATTCAAATTAAAAACATTAATAGGATTCATGGTTAAGTGAATATTTAAATAAACAATAAAAAATTATGAATAACCTGATATAAAATTGAGAATGGAAATGGGGAATGTGCCAAACAGACAACAACCCGACCATAGAAAAAAGAAACAGCAGCAGAAGGTCACCAACAGGTCTTCAATGTAGCGAAAAATTCCTGCACCCGGAGGCGTCCTTCAACTGGCCCCTAAACAAATATATACTAGTTCAGTGATAATGAACGCCATACTAATTTCCAAATTGTACACAAGAAACTAAAATTAAAATAATACAAGACTAACAAAGGCCAGAGGCTCCTGACTTTAGACAGGCGCAAAAATGCGGCGGGGTTAAACATGTTCGTGAGATCTCAACCCTCCTCCTATATCTCTAGCCAATGTAGAAAAGTAAAAGCATAACAATACGCACATTAAAATTCAGTTTAAGAGAAGTCCGAGTCTGATGTCAGATATGTATTCTTATTGTTATAACTTTATTTCTTTTACATTGCTAATGATCCCTATTTTATTCAAATAAGGTGGTCTCGGGAGTTAGTAGCTAAGATCGTATGACATATATACATTGATAATGTCAGTTTCAGAGATCGTTTTGTTTAAGTGATTGTTTACGCCGTACAATTTATCCATTCCCTATGACGAGATACTTGTATCTACGTTAGCCATTTTTTTTAAATGAAATATAGCAAGACCACGGTGGATTAAACCTGATATAAATAACCCAATCTCTCACTTGCTGTACATTTGTATAAAATTCTCTTGACCACAAAACAAAGACAATCAAACAAACGTTTGAAATAGGGGTACAGCAGTCAACATCGGTTCATGCAAATGTGTCAAGAGGGAAAACAAAATGACTTATAGACATGGCCCGGTACTTTTCCATCCCAAATTAATTTGTTGGGTTTTGATGTTGTGTTTGTTGTTGTCGTCGGATTTTGTCAAATGTCTTAACGTATTGTTTTCTGTTGTATTAGTGTGTTGTGTTGGGGATAACTACTGATCCAGTTCATTTGGTAGATTTAATTTTGGATCAACGAAATTAACACGGTATATTTGGTTTGCAAATTGATGAGAAGAAACCCCCATAAAGCTAGATAATACAATTAATTACCTAATTACTACTACAATTAAATATTAATTAGTATCATAATTTTTACTGTTACTAAATTATAAGTTAGATAAGTCATATAAATCTAATCTTGAATTTTAGCCAAATTCTTTCTTAATTTTCGGAACACGTTTTAGAAATTTATATGTGGCGTCACTTTGGGCGTCGCATTGACTATGGCTCACAGGGCTGTGATTTTGTAATGTATTCGTTTTTATTCTATAACTAGTCACAACTTCAGTTTAATAATATATATCTATTATATAGTCATTTTATAAAATTTACTGTTTGCAAAACTATGTATTATTCTTGATGATTTTGTCCCAGGCGGATAAACCTGGCCTCACAACTTTTTGGAACTTTTGGTCCTCGGCTATCTTTAACTTTGTAGTTGTTACGGCTTTCAAACTTTTTACATCTGAGCATAGATTTGTGTGGACGTAGCGCGCGTCTGGTGTATTCAAATATTTTTTAAACCTGTAACCTTTTGATGGCTATTATTCGTTTGTTTCTCAGACCTATATTTTCTCCCATTTATCTGTTTGATTTTTGTAAACCTGTCGTGTAATGTTGTCATTTTAATGTTATAACTAACACTGCCATTACATCGGTAGGTTTGGCATGCCACAAAACCAGGTTGAACACACCATTTTTCATAAAATGTCCTATACCAAGTCAAGAAAATGGCCATTGTTACATTATACTGTAGTTCGTTTCTGTGTGTGCTACAGTTCTCTTATATTTGATACGTTTCCCTCAGTTTTAGTTTATAACCCGGATTTTATGAATTTTAAACGACGGTATACTACTGTTGTCTTTATTTATAGCAAAAGCAGATAATAAAACATGAAAGTAAAAGAAAAAAAAATGACGATAGGATAATACATTGGCGGGATGTATAAGTACCGAGCCACGTCGAAAGTATAAGTAATACCAAAAAAATGGACCACACAGAAAAGGTTGACAATTCACAGATCTATTAATAAGATGATAAACGACGTCCGTACCTACAATATATATATTAATATTTGACGTTATTACGGAATATGTATCAACAAGGTCTTAGTATCTTAAGCTTCCAATGTACTTTTTTTTATTGAGGGGATTAATAAATTGAAATCGTCCGGTTTTTCATAAATTCTGGTACTGAGATGGCGTTTAAGTCAAATTCAGTGTGTGAACCTAAAACGAATATGAAGCCGTTGCTTGTTTTTTTTTTAAATTTCTTTTTTTGGAGGAAATAATAATGGAACCAAATCAGAAAAGGTATATATCTTTAATGGAAAGAATATCATCAATATATAACTGAATGTAAAATTAAATGATTTTGCTTTGATCTTTTTCTTCTTGACTAGGGCCAGATGAAGCTAAGACTCGTATGAAAATAAGAAGAGTTTGACAAGGAGAGTCGCACAGTTTGTTCTCATAGAATTGCTGACACTTTGTTGAAAAACTCCACCAAATTCAATAATTATTGTTATTAAGATACACCAGGATACTGGTCACTTGTTTCTTTGTGTAGCATGTTTAACATTTTAGGTATTTATTTACAAAATATGCCGTATTGTATCATAAAGTAACAGATAAATATTTGTATTGTAAAGAATTATGCGTTTTTCTTAAGGGCGATTTTACAATTTTTCATAGGAAATGGTGGTTTACATCGTTGAAAGATAAAAAGATTTTGATAAAATAAGTTTCACAGAAAAATCGGATAACATATCATCTAGAACTATTTTAGACTATTTAGAATCTACATAAGATTAATACCACTTCGCAAGTAAACAGATGCAACATAAACAATCCGGGAATGTCAATGATCACCTAATGTGCTGCGGAGGTGTACCCCGATTCTACATCACATTCGGTAAAGACGGCGAAAGGTAATGAAGGACAGATGGTCGCCTCATGTGCTGCGGAAGTGTTCCCCGATTCTACAACACATTCGGTAAAGACGGCGAAAGGTATGAAGGACAGATGGTCACCTCATGTCCTGCGGATGTGTACCCCGATTCTACAACACATTCGGTAAAGACGGAGACAGTTGATGAAGGACAGATTATCTCCTCATGTGCTGCGGAGGTGTACCCCGATTCTACAACACATTCGGTAAAGACGGCGAAAGGTAATGAAGGACAGATGGTCACCTCATGTCCTGCGGATGTGTACCCCGATTCTACAACACATTCGGTAAAGACGGCGAAAGGTAATGAAGGACAGATGGTCACCTCATGTCCTGCGGATGTGTACCCCGATTCTACAACACATTCGGTAAAGACGGCGAAAGGTGATGAAGGACAGATGGTCGCCTCATGTGCTGCGGAAGTGTACCCCGATTCTACAACACATTCGGTAAAGACGGCGAAAGGTAATGAAGGGAAAAAAATGAAGATTGATTGGTTGATGGTCGGATGCTTAACGTCTAGTGGCAAATTTTTCATACATTCAGGACGAGAACAAGTCAACAAAAATAGGTAGTTCTTGTAATAATAGAGGTCATCCTTGATGATATTCGGGGAAATTTGGACTGCCACTTGAAAATGAGGGTATATTGGATCGGGACAGAACCTTTGCCTTGCAACAGGCCACCTTCGGACCCCTCAACGAGTTGTTGCAAGGTTTCTTAACGTGTAAAAAGCGTGGCACTATCTTTACACGAGGCATCGGATTTCACATCTTAATTCGGACAGGACGTAGCTGGCAAGCGTTTTAGTGCCGGAAGGAAGAAGACCAGGTGAGCATATTTCGTATTCCCAACTCACCCTTGGGGCAGAAAATGTAGACGGTCAATAGAAAAATAGGTACACTGTATAACGGCAAGAAGTTTATGCTACAGATACCACGGAATCCTTCTAAAAAAGAAGATGTGGTATGATTGACAGTGAGACATGTCTCCACAAGAGACCAACAACTTGGGTCACCGTACGGCCTTTAATAATGAGCAAAGCCCATACTGCATAGTCAGTTAGTATACCATACTTGAATCGAGCGCTCAGTATTTGTCTGGGTAGATTGATTAATGGTTGGTTGCTTAACGTCCATTGGAAAATTTTCCGGCATGATCAGGACAAAACGCACATGGGGCGTTCAACAGTAGATTCCTGTTATAATATGATTTGGCATTGCGTATGATCATTAACGCATTGGACATAAAAGTATAAATTCAATGGTAGTTAAAATTGTATAGTTAACCATATTACATAAAATCTGGTTAACACCCCTCGTTACATTTAAGAGTATAACTTTTCCGATTGTACGGTCAAAGAGAGATTATTCGATGCATAATTGTCTGTTGGAAAAATATAATATAATCTGAGTCAGTAGGGCAATACATATTGATTTGATTGTTATTTGGTTAACGTGCAGTGGCAATTATTTCATGTAGCTCTGACGTCTGTTTTCATTTTCATAATGAAAAGTAATTCATAGTATACCAAGCGAGTTAAATATACATCAATGAAAGACGATCTTTAAAAGGTTTAAAGATCGTATTGTTATTTAAAGGCGTATTGTTATGCGTTTACTTTTCTACATTGGCTAGAGGTATAGGGGGAGTGTTGAGATCTCACAAACATGTTTAACCCCGCCGCATTTTTGCGCCTGTACCAAGTCAGGAGCCTCTGGCCTTTGTTAGTCTTGTATTATTTTAATTTTAGTTTCTTGTGTACAATTTGGAAATTAGTATATATTTGTTTAGGGGCCAGCTTAAGGACGCCTCCGGGTGCGGGAATTTCTCCCTACATTGAAGACCTGTTGGTGACCTTCTGCTGTTGTTTCTTTTTTCTATGGTCGGGTTGTTGTCTCTTTGGCACATTCCCCATTTCCATTCTCAATATTATTAAACATTGAAGAAGAATGACAAAATCACCCTTACCCAAGCTTTGCTTTTTTTTGTAAGCTTATAATTAACAGCTTTTATTCCATTCTTATTTCTTCAAAAACCTTCGAAATTGAAAACGAAAGATCAACACAACCCTCTGATTCTATTTATAACGATTAAAATCTACAGTTAAATTATATCAAGACACATTTGAATTCTTAATCTTGCATTTTAATATGTCATTGATTTAAAATTCGAGTTTTCTCACATCCGAATTTTTTAACATGTAAACTAATTTGTCACGGTCTGTATCTAAGAGTTCATCTTTAATTTCCCTCTTTGGCTATTATCATCATCACTGAGTCTAGTTATCATATAAGTCTGTTGTGATCTTCAGAACCACTATCACTGATGAAGCGGATAATCATTCTAACGACACATTTGAAACTGATATTTAATGTGAATTTCAAAAGTCAAAGGATGCTAAAATTGTAAGATTTTTTTTCCGACTTGCCCCCCCCCCCCCCCCCTCTTTCTCACACGAAAATAAAATCGTTGTGTAACGTGTTTGGCTTATGAACTATATGTTCGTATCCGTTTTCACACTATAACCTCAATTTATCCTTGAACCTTTTACTGCCTCTGAGGTCCCAACTAATTTGACAAACAATTATATTAAACTTAAGAACAAGCTTTAAAAATCCTAGGTTCCTGAAACACCTAGTCTCTGAAGCACCTAGTTTCTGAGACAACTAGTTTTGAAACACCTAGTCTCCGGAGCACTGAAGTCACCAGACTATTACAAACTACCTGTTCGAGGGACTGCGACCATTCCCGAGGGAAATTACAATGTCGGAACAACCCGGTAGCTTCTAATAATTGTTATACTTAGGATCCGAATCGCCAAAGTCACCAGACTTTTACAAACCACCTGTTCGAGGGACTGCAACCATTCCCGATGGAAATAACAGTATCGGAACAAACCGGAAGCTTGCAACAACCGTAAAGACTTTAAAACCCGCGTGCTTCAAAACCACAAGCTTTCAACTCAAACTAGGTTTACAAACTTTCCTTTTAAACTTCTTTATTTGCTTGTATTTACTTTCCGATGTCCATCCGTCGACGGCCAATTAATAAATGAGCAAACTCGCACAATGAATCGGTGTCTGTATATGGAACTAATATCACAGGAGTTATGTTCTGGAAGAACTTTTTTCATAGATGATTTCAATATAATTTGTTCCATCTCTGAAAAATAAGTTCCACACTTTATCTGGTGAAATAAGTACCGGGTCGGTGAAATTTGTTCCTAACCTAGTGAAATCGGTTCCAGGTTTATGAGATTTGTTCCTTACTTGGTGAATAAGTTCTGGGTTTATGAGATTTGTTCCTAACCTGATAAAATAAGTTCCTTGTCTGTGAAATATGTTCCACTGGTTAAACAGGTTAATATCTTATATACTGAACATTTGTCATCAGTTAGTTTAAAGTTATCATTCAAGTGCATTATAAAAATAAGTATATTATATTGATAAGATAATAAATAAAAAATGTAAATCAACAAATTAGGATCTTGTGAACTATAGCAAATGTTTAATTAAATACGTAAAAAATATCAAAATGACAGTCCCACTTTTGAGCCAGAAAAGAGTAGGACAAGAAAAATCTTTCAGAAAAAATTAAAGTATAGTTCAAGATGAACATATGAACTAATTTGAAAAGGACAAAATGACTGATCAATAATTCCAAATTCAAACACATGAAGAAACAAATAAACACACTCTTTTGAAACTATTCCATGACAAGTACATGTGTGACTAGAACACAGGGCCGTGACAGTTAACAGGAACCAAGGAGGAATACCACATAAAAATCTAGATACAAATTATGATACATTACCATCGCTTAATCCTGTAGAACATTACAGTCATGCCTACAATTGCACATGTATCCCATGCCAGCACACTCAGTAGAGCATTTAGCTTGCATTTTAATTCAAGTGTAACATTAAATGTTTCGCTGTGTAATATGTTGCAAAGGTACTTATTTCAGTGAAAATAGGTTTAAGAAGAACTTATTCATTGATTTCTTTGAAATATGTACATCTTGATCTAAAACTAATATCACAGGAACTTATTTAAAACTTTTAATATTAACTGGAACAAAATTCATGGAGCTATGATATTTGTTCCGGAACTTATTTCATATTTGGTCAAAAATTAGTTCCGGAACAAATTTTACAGTGCTGGAACATATTTTCTGTGATATAAGTTCTGGCGGAACATATTTCCTATGAAATTTGTACCTGCGGAACAAATGTCAAGCCGGGACAAATTTTTTGTTACATATATACCAAGAGCGCAGTCCTCGAAGACAGCACCCTGGCAACAATTAACGCGTCTCATATCAACCAAGGATAAAAGAATGATTGTATATGTATTTTTCGTTAACGCATTGTTCAAACGGGTAATTTATTATAGATTAAATTCAACGATAAATTACAAGTATTGTCTTATCCCTAAACTGCATTTTTGTCACAGTTGCTGCCTTAGACAACAACAACAACAATTTTTATTTGTCAATCAAGACGCCCCGAGGAGCAGTACAATTACAGTTTAAATTAAAGTGTACAAATAATTGTGTTGATTTTTTTCATTGAAATTACAATACATGACAATAAAATTAAAACAATATTATATAAGAGAAGGGAGACAACAAATACAGTATATATTCTCAAATTTAATGAGTGAGTGAACACAATCAAAACCGTTTTATAATTAGAAGAAGAGCTGGACTACTCATGTGTTTATGCTTAATTTAACTCTTCTAGATTTTATTAAACTATCTATTAATTTAATCATTATGTTATTAACAAATGGATCTTCATTTGACATCAACCATACAAATTTAGATTGGTCATTTAAAGTTTTAAAATTAGTAAATTTAGAGGATAAATCTGAAATAAAACTGGACCTTTCAGTTTTAAGTGATGGACATTGAAGAAGAAAATGAATTTCATCCTCAACAATGTCATTATTACATAATTTACAAAATCTTTTATCTGGGGGTATTCCCTTATGTCTTCCCTTTTCTATTTCAAGTTCATGGGCACTAATTCTAAATTTGGTTAACTCATTTAATGTTTTACAATTATTTAACAATAAATATTTTTCAAGGCCTATATTATTTTTAAATAGTCTGTAGGTCCTTAATTTATTTCCTTGCACCATGCCAGGTTGGTCATTATTTAATTGGTTAAGCCAAATTTCATCATATTTAATTCGGAGTTTTTTTTAATGATAATTGACTTTATATGAGATTTGTGATTTAACAAATATTCTGGGGTTAAATTAAGATATTTAAATAATGAATAAATGCTTTCCAACCAATTGTCTTTATATGTTTTAGATACAATTTTAGACTCTTCAAATGCTTCTTTAATGAGAGAGTTATTTTGTTCTGTGAGTCTGAGCCAAAATTTAGCTATATTAAGAATAACCTCAAGAGATAGGGGGTAGCGCCCCAACTCTCCCATCACTGCTAGGTTTGTTGATCTTCTAGGTACCTGTAGAGAATATTTACAAAATTTAATATGTAATTTTTCAATAATTACATCTTTGCACATTTGGAAAAAATAGTTATCTCCTTTTGATTGTAACTTATTTGGAGAGAATTGACCCCAAATTTCTGAGCCATATAACAAAATCGGCTTCAGCATGTGGTCAAAAAGATGTAAAAGTGTTTTAATATTAGGTTTAAAATGGGTGAAATATCTTTTTAATTTAAAAAAGGCTTTTAATGCTTTATTATAAAGATTAAACTTAGCATCTGTAAATCTGCCAGATACAGTGAATATCATGCCAAGATAATTATATTTTTTCTCATTATTAATAAGCTGACCATTAAATGTGAATTTTTCCTTTGAAATTCTTCCTGCGTTATTAAAAATTAATACTTTTGTTTTTTTCATGTTAATTTCTAGTCCCCATTTACTACAATAATCCATTAAATTATCTGAACAATTTTGTAATCCAGATGAAGTTTCAGAAATCATAATGAGGTCATCTGCATACATTAAACAGTTAAGGCTTCTGTTGTTTAGTAAAACTGGGCAACAGCCAGAATCAAATATTTCAGGTAAATCATTTATGAAAAGTTTAAACAATGTAGGGCTCAGATTATCCCCTTGACGAACACCAATATCTGATGGGAAATTTTTAGTTAGTGTGTTACTATTAGTTTTTACACATAGAGATGTGTTTTTATACATATCTTTAATTACATTATAAAGTAAATCGCTCAATCCGAGCTTTCTCAATTTAAAAAATAATGCTAAATGCCAAACCTTGTCAAAGGCCTTTTTAAAATCAACAAAACAGGTATAGAGGCGTTTATGTCCCTGCTTAGTGTATTTATCAATTAAGGTTTTAAGTACAAACATGTGGTTACTAGTTCTTTTTCCTTTACAAAATACTATCTGCTCTGGACCAACTATATTTCTTTTAGTTATAAACTTTTCTAATCTTTTATTAAGTATCTTTATAAAATGTTTTCCTACACAACTACCTATCGTGATGCCCCTAAAATTTGAGGAATCATCTTTAGATCCACTTTTATGTAATGGGACTATAAATCCTTTAGCCCATATATCAGGAAATTTTCCTCAAGTTAATACTTTCTTAAATATCTTTACAAAACATTTAAGCAGAAATGATTGGCTGCACTTGAGCATCTCATTTATTATTGAGTCAAAGCTGCTTGATTTATTGTTTTTTAGTGATTTAACTGCTTCATTTATCTCTTTTTCTGTAATTTTATAATCCAATTCTGTGAAAATGTTATGCTTTTCTAGTTTATTAAGTGAATCAATTAGTTCTTTATTTACAGGTAAGGATGACTGTAAACCAACATTAAAATATTTTAGCTACATTTTTTATAAAAAGTTGAGAACGCACTTAAAACTTTTGATCGTCCAACCGAAGTATTACAATGAGTATTCGATGCGAAACGTTCAGTAACAAGAAAAATACAATAGAGATAATATGGGGTGGAAGTTTGGACCGGAAAGTGATAATAATCATGGTAGACGCATCTAACTTCATTGTATATAAAATGTACAGCACACAATTTCACATTATTTTCCCAAGATATATGTTATATGGGCATTTAAACATGTCAGTTTCATTAACTTGGTGATGGCCGCGTGATAGTAGAATAAAGTGTTTTAAATAATCATGTACCGACTGGAAACAATAGTTCGAACTATGAACGTCAAAACTATTTTTTATTATTTACCTGTGTTAATTTACTTTCTGTGGACGTACAAGTTTGAGGATAAAGGATAATTGTTAAATTGGTTTTTGCCACGTAATAGTAGAGGTCAACTGTTCATAATTATTAACTGACTATACAATAATTTGTCACTTAAACTTAAAACTGGGACTCTCTACACTAGTGTTATGGCCCTGCTTTAATGGCCTATTTTGTACAAGAATATTCCTGTACCAAGTCGGGATTATGACAGTGTTTATCTATTCGTTTGAGATTTCGAGTTTTGCCTTTTGTTTAGAGATTCCTTTTTGTTTTTTCTAGGAATTTAATATTTTTGTGTTTTGACTTTATTTCGTACTACCAACGTTGAATTTATTTCTTTATTTACCTGTGACTGTGTGTCGTCACTTTTTCCGAAATATCTGTAACTAGTTTTTTAATGTGAAAGCAGAAAGATGTTATCAACGCGTGTAGCATCATCATAAAAGCATAACAGATAATTGCGGGTTTTTTTTAACCACCGTGATCTTAAATAATTGATAGGAATATTTAATTCAAAGTTAACATAGCCATGATTAATAACTCTTCAGAGATAAGAATATTTAATTCAAAGTTAACATAGCCATGATTAATAACTCTTCAGAGATAAGAAAAATCGGGTCATAATACTCTCTTTGGTACTTTCTTTTAATTATGGATACTTTAGAGAATTGTTATTTTCAGTAAGCTACAAATTGAATGAATTTCAAGATCATTCCTATAAGGGTGACCGGGGAATAGAAATATGGTCACCATCGCTCGCCCTCCTACCGGCTGTAAAAAGTGGACGTCTTTTGACTTCGAGATGTACAAATTTGCAGCCTTGTCCGGCCAGAATGTTGAATCTCGTGCATTTAAATAATAAAATAATAGTATACAGAACGCACTTAAATAACTCTGCAATAACTCTTGAGGGGTCTGTTTATGCCTTTTCGAAGGGCTAACTCCATAACATAGTTTGCTCATAGGTACAGCCTTTTTGTGCCCATTGTAAACCTGGTAATACTTGTCGGCTGATTTGCGATCGGGAGCCATATGCCAAGCTAGCACAATATAAAAAAGAAGATGTAGTATGATTGCCAATGAGATAACGCTCCACAAGAGACCAACATGACATAGAAATTAACAACTATAGGTCATTGTACGGTCTTCAACAATGAAGTCAGCAGTAAAAAGCCTCGTGATGGCAATAAATAACAATTTAAACGAAAAAACTAACGGCCCTATTTATATGAAATAAAATGAAAGAAAAACAAACACATAAACAAGCGCCAACTACTGAATTACAGGCTCCTGATTTGGGACAGGTACATGCATAATTTGGCCGGGTTAAACTTGTTAGCGGTATCCCAACCCTATCATAACCTGGGATAGTGGTATAAAAGTACATCATAAGAACGAACTATAAAAAAAAGTTGAAAAAGGCTTAACTCATCAGATGGACAAAAATACAAGTGGACGTGGCCGGGTACTTGTACATCTCAACAATAAATAGACACCAGGAACAGATCTGAGAGTACTCGCATTTAACTGATAACTAGTTCAAATTCATTAACAACTTGTAACAAAAATCGGGCATCCAAGATTAGGTTATCAATCCGTACACATCCAATGGATTTAGTTAAAGATGTCGTAAACAGTCCGAGAAAAAAAGTGCCCTTGGGCAATGCCAAGATTCAGGTATCGACAGATTGAAAATTCATGAATGTGTATATGTACATGACATACTAGCAATATTTAGTTTGCATTTACTTAACTGATAACAAAATTAATTATTAAACCAATATATAACATTATTCAATGATCTTATTACAGTGTTGAATTGGTAACCTTTTAGAAAAAGTTTATTTAAAGGAGCGATAAGTTTACAAGAATCATTTCTAATTTTCCTGGCACGGTTAACAACATTTCCGTAAATTTCAAAACCAAATCATTTTATCTATCAAAAAATTTAGTAAAAGTTTTAAGTAATTTATGACAACGATATCCCTAGTTTAAAAACTTACCAGTAATACATTTACATTAATCAAAATCAAAAACGCTACATCAGACCCGGGCATAGCGAACAAGCTGTGAAATATAAACACCGTAAAATGGTGCCAAAGGAACATCACCATCTAGGCAGACTGGTTACTGTCAACCTAAGATTCTTCTCTCTCTGTCTGGTATCTGAATTTTTGAAATATTTACCTCAACGGCGATAATCATCAGAAAAAAAAACACTCACCCGTCATGCCAACAGCGTATGTCCAATGAATAAATGTCTTGACTGCAAATAAGTCAGTTTTGGATAAGATGAGACGACGAAATTCCAAATATCTAATTTGATAAAATAATAAAAAGAAAAATACCGCTTCAATTTTTTAGTGGTAAATGGCTACCTTTAAGCGTTAGTTTGCTACTAACCAGCGGCATTTGGCTACATATTTTTTCTGTTAGTGCCTATGTTTAATATACATCTTGTCTATACTGAGCAAATAGTTTTTTGCGAGACTTTTATTTTTTTCAAAAATAGGACTATAGGACTAATAGTTTCTGCACATTTCCCCCCATAAACCTTGAAAATCGGTCATGAAACAAGGAAATTAAGATAAAAATAGAGGACCTACCTTTGCAAGTCCCATCTCCTTAAATGTCGGCAGCAAACTGAGGGATTTGAGGGATGTCAAAGTATATACGCAATAGAGACGAAGTAATATAGGTGATTTCAAGGTTTTTTTTAAATATGTAACCTATGATATGTGCAAATACTTCTGGTTATATATTATCTGAAAAGACAGCCATATAAATGGCAACATGCAACTATAGGTCATCGTACGACCTACAGCAACGAGAAAAAGCCATATCGCATAGTCAGCTATAAAAGGTCTCCACATGACAATGTAAAACAATTCAAACGAAAAAAATAACTGCCTCATTTGTATAAAAAAAACATGAACGAAAAACATATATGTAACACATAAACAAACGACTACCACTGAATTACAGGCTGACATAAGAACGAACTATTAAAATCAGTTGAAAGAGGCTTCACTATTCAGATGGACAAACAATAGAAGAGGACGTGGCCGGGTACTTGTATATCCCAACATCAAAAAGACACTTGAAACAGATCGATATTTTCCTCTACCCTTACTTTTGTATCGCTTTTTTTCATTTTTCGTTCCTCTGTATTGTTTTGTTTTCTCTCCTCTTTTGTCTGCATAGATTGCCGCGGTTTTAGGCCAAAGGATATATTTGCGTACGCTATGAGTAGCGGTACAGGGCACGGTTTTGTCTTGCATCACTGTTGATATTAGATTACTAACAGGCATAGCCATTTCTGTTCGATCGTGTAGTTAGTAGTATTAGACAGCAGTGGTTTGTTGATGAGTCATGTGTTTTGCGAGTTGCACTCTAGATTCAGGAATCGCCGCTCGTACATGCGTAGACGTAGTATTTCATCTCGCAAAGAGTTGTCAGGTTTTAGATATGAAACAAGTAATGACCTATGTTCGTTTACAGGAAAAGAAGGAATTCCCTTTGTCATCTCTTATGAAATTCTTAACCATCTGATGAACTTCTAGATTTAAGGACATAATTGCGGGTCCATTTTCTGCTGTTTTGCTCTTTGCAACCTGAAAATTAAGTAAAAGAAATCAGCGCATTTATTAAGTGTTTAGTCTACAAAGTTAGCAGTTACCGTTAACGTGTATTCACTTTATGTTGTAACAGTCTTTTCTTAGCTACAAAGTTATTAATTGTCGTTAAATTGTATTAAATTACTGCGTCATTATAGTCAAAGTACCACTGATATAATTTCATGTCAGTTGTAAAAAAGTAAGTTTTTAATTACCCCAAGGATGTAACAAAGCACTGCTGTAATTTTGCGGTAACAATCTACAATTTCGCGGGAAATTTCTACGTTTTTGCAGTATTTGGCAACTTGTTAGAAAATACCGCGATAATATAGTTGCGGAAATCGGTTACTGTAACAAAATAGCGCAATTATACTGTCACCTACAGCATCTTTGTATGAGAATACCGTTACATATTTGCGGTAGGAATTTTTGCGACAAAGGGCTACGATTTTCTACTATTATGTATTCAAGTACTGCTGAATTGTGTCTCCTTACCTATGCAGTAATTACCTTCCTTTTGGCGGCAAACAGACATTTATTATCGGTATTTGACAACATGTAAGTCATTACCGCAATGAAGTTTCAGCGGTAATTGATAACTGTAACTAAATACCGCAATTAAGTTGACGATTACCTCTGTAATGTATTTTAGTACCGCTGAATTGTGTCGCATTACCTATTCCATAAATAGCTACTTTTTTCGTGGTACAGAAGAAAATTTTTGCGGTTATTTGCAACTTCTCACCATGTACCGCTGTGACGTATTAGCGGCTATTGGTCACTGTCACAAAATACCGCCTTTATGTACCCATTTACCACTTTGGGGTATCCAAATACCTCAGAAGGAAATAACTACATTTTTGCGGCCAATGTCTATGTATATGAGATACAATACTTATCAGTGCATTATTTCCGAAATAATCGAATATGAAATTTTGTCTAGTCCTCTGCTGGAAACTAAAACTATTGTGTATGTCCAATTCTTGTTCATTTGCTTACCGTAACCCCGGCGCCTCCGTCCTCTGTTTCCTTCGCCATTTTTACAATTTTCACGGCAATACCTCGAACCGCCATAGGTCTCTGAGCATTCGTCTGAATGATTTTCAGCAAGATAAAATCTCTCGCATCATAAAAATCCGAGGGAACCACTTCTTGTTTCGGTTAAATGGCTTTAAACTTAAGAGCTCTTTCTGCCTCGCTTCTGTAGTAATTTTGAAAGTCTGTTGGAGATCATAGTTTTTGAAAAAGTAAAATACACTGTTTTTGAGGTACTTGTATACAAAGGGATACTTTTGAGTTGTCCTTTTGACATTACTGTTATGATATTGATTATTGCTATGATTTCGTTCAAAAACTCACGAGAAACTTGCTGATTAGAGTTGTTTTATGTTACGAGAGTGAAGCATTGGTAATCTGATTTTTTACTACGCTTTAATTATGTTTTTTTGTGATTTCGAAAAATGCAATTGTCGAAGATGTATTATGACAAGTTATTATACCCTCTTTTTCTGAATAAAGATGATAAAATATTTATACTTACGTATGTCCTCTGTCTCTATTACAGTTCTCCGTATCGAAATATTCTTCTTTAGTTGTTTCCTTATGCCTTAATGCTATCTAAAAAAACTCATCATAGATACCAGGACTAAATTTTGTATATACGCCAGACGCGCGTTTCGTCTACAAAAGACTCATTAGTGACGCTCGAATCAGAAAAAGTTAAAAATGCCAAATAAAGTACGAAGTTGAAGAGCATTGAGGACCAAAATTCCTAAAAGTTTTGCAAAATCCAGCTTAGGTAATCTATGCCTGAGGTAGAAAAGCCTTCGTATTCCAAAAATTCTCAATTTGGTAAACAGTTAATATCAAAATATAACCATATCAATGATAATTCATGTCAGCACAAAAAGTGCTCATTACTGGGCTGGTGATACCCTCGGGGAAATAAATCTTCACCAGCAGTGGCATCGACCCAGTGGTTGTAAATAAACTCATCATAGATACCAGGACTAAATTTTGTTTATACGCCAGACGCGCGTTTCGTCTACAAAAGACTCATCAATGACGCTCGTATCCGAAAAAGTTAAAAAGGCCAAATAAAGTACGAAGTTGAAGAGCATTGAGGACCAAAATTCCTAAAAAATTTGCCAAATCCAGCTAAGGTAATCTATTCCTGAAGTAGAAAAGCCTTAGTATTTCAATAATTTAAATTTTGTAAACAGTTTATTTATAAATATAACCATATCAATGATAATTCATGTCAGCACAAAACTACTGGGCTGATTATACCCTCGGGAAAATAAATCTCCACCAGCAGTGGCATCAGTTGACATGTGTGTTACATTTCAAGGTCAAAAATAAATTGAACTGTTCAGGCTAAGTTAAGTTAATTAAGTATTAAGTTAAATCTATGGGAATGGCTAAGAATATTTAAATGCAGTGTTATATGGGTTAGGGTTGGGATAATGGTTCGGAATATGGCATATTGATGAGATCATATCGTGGTTTATCTCGTCAACGTCACTTTTTGGTCACGTAGTGTTTATTAGGTGTGGCCAAGTTATGATCATGCGAGGATAAGATTTAATTATAATTCTTTATTATGGTATTGCAGGTCTTTTGTTATAGACTTCGGTTAAAAGACAATCAGTGTAGATATTAGGTATGCATTTTATTTTAATTGTTTAAATGTATAATTCACATAATTTTTCAGCTGTGAAAAAAAAGATAAGACTAGGGAGTTTTCGTATAAAATTTTTTTTATGCTTTATTACCTCAATAATTTCTAGACTTGTCAGTGTGTGTTTAATGAGATATTTTTCTATAGGTTACATAACTATAGCAAAAACAAAAGTGAAGTTACGATACCGTTACAGTCGTCAGAGATAATATACCACTTTTCAATGAACTAAGTTGTAGAATTGAATTTCTCATTTCGTCAACAAACTTGGAATCAGAAGTCGACGCAAGTTCTTTGTACTTAAATGAGAAACTTTGTTAATTATTAATCCAATACTCTTTAGTTATTCCTTTTGATCTTTTGGATGACACATTGTGTGCTGCATTGCAAGCAGTAGGATTTCACATCGTTCATGCACTTGACAAATGCGTGAAAGGGGGACAACGATTGGGTTGTTTTAAGGAAACATGGATGGCCTTCTAATATGAACTCGGTATTGACAAAATGTTATGGGGAAAGCCTTTCAATCATAGAAGAGCGAATATTTCAATTAATTTAGGACCCGGTTGCCTAGCTCCTAGTAGAAACAAGACAGTCTGGCTTAGGTTTTAGAATTAGATAATTATGCATTTACATGTTTTAATGAATCTCCACCGACATGGTAAGTTCGCCAAAACTGATATCCGAAATCTCAAATCTGTTTAGTTATCATGATTATATTTACTCTGGCCAATGGGTTTCGGAAAGAAGATGTCTTATAGTTAATTCGAAAGACCTATTGTGTTGTTCAAACCGTGTACCCAATGCTAGATAATTCAACAATATCCTCTGTAACCTAAAATCCACAGAAATTCCACCTTACTATCACTGTTGTGGCATGATCAAGCTATCTGTTAGTGATGTTGTACCTTTGTTTTGCATGATTTTATGTGAACAAACTATCGATCAGTTAGTGCGAGCAAAGGGAGTTACTAAACGACTTGCTTCTAGAAGAATGTTTACCCTTCTTGAAGCCACTGAAAAAAAAGTAATGGATGTGTTGAATGCAGGTATGTAGGGATTCCAGCTGTTTCCTTATCAAAATATATGATGCATCAAGCCATTTAAACCTCAGCTGTAATAATTAAATGGAAAGTTATTGCTGAAACAGGTATTTCTGATATTGATAACGTATTATGCCAAGCCTATTCACAAATTATTATTCAGAGCTTGAGTCTCAATGGTTTTGCACACGTTATCAAACTGCTTGTGTTGCATAAAAGTGTTCTTCAATTTCTCTGGACCAAACCTATTCATTTTTTTAACACTAGACGAGCAAGAAAAGGAAATTATATTGTTATTTTGTACTTGTGTAGGGTTTCTTGCAAATAACTGGTTTGTGAACTACAATAAAATAGCAAGTCGTTTGATAAAGCTTTCTCCAACACAGTTGAATCTTCAAGGAATAGAGATTCAATCCCGATTACTTTTTGGAATGATAACATGGATAAGTCGACCTAAAATATGGCGACTACACGAAAGCCTGCCGATAAAACTTGTTTTACCCGAACCAAACAACGTAAGACTACAGGAAGAAATATACATTGCTCAATCTGACGAACCCTAGGATTACACTCCCAAGACTCTCGTGGAAGACGAGGCTGCAAGTTCTGTCTGTAGAGTGTCTGCAAGACGACAATCTGCTTGCACAAAGCCCACATGGACAGCAAGAGAATGAGAAATTACGCATTGCGTGAAAGAAGCCGAAAACCCTAATCTACGAGGGAAATATGAACATTACCAAAACTTTGCTGCTCTTCAGGACATTTAAGGCGTCCAAATCTAAACTACATGTAAGCAGGCTTTAATAAGTCATTAAAAATCAAAACAGGTTGTGTCTAATTAAATTATTCCGGATGCAGGATTTCCTCGATGTGTTAATACCAATTGGTGACATGCTGTTATTTAATCTTTGCTCTGGTTATTATCTCTAACACATTCTCATATCAATTCAAAATGTTATACAAAACTCCAAGTAACCAAAGTAGATCTTTGTTTATTCATACCTTTCCAGTAATTAATCAATACAAATTATGAATCACTATCTCTCTCTATGTATATATTATATAAGTAAGTAATCAATAAACATTATCAATATGTTCTCCTTCTCTATGTGAGTGAGTTATCAATAATAGTTATAAACCAATCTCTCCCTCTCTCTATATAAGTAACTTATCAATAACAATCAATCAATATCGCTGTCTCTCTATAAATATATGTATGCAAAACTTTAATATCATTTATTATTGGGTACTTTTGGTCATGTGTTATTGTTTCACTTTGTTAATCCTTCAACTTTTCTTCCATTGCCGTTTTAAATTTCCCAATAATCTCTTTTGTGTTTGATACATATTTTTAGCTTGTATCCTTATCTCAGCCACCGCATCGTTACCCATTACCCAGTATACCGTTGCCCATTACCAAGTTTACCGTTACCTTTTACCCAGTATACCGTTACCCATTACTCAGTATACCGTTACCCTTAACCCTATATACTTAACACATTTCCAATAACCCCGTATACCGTTACCCATTACTTAGTTTACAATAATCTATTACCCATTACTCAGTATACCGTTCCATATAATTTATTACCAAGTGGACCGTTACCTATTACCCATTAACCAGTAAACCGTTACCCATAACCCATGTATACCGTTTATTCAATTTCATCCTAACATGTGCTCATTTATTTATTTTTAGATTTTTGCAATGCAAGTTATTTATTTTCTAAATTGCCAAACAGCCTCCATTAATCCCCCATATCACATCCAATGGTCACCCCTATAATTTGTCTAATAAAAATTCAAGAACGATTGCCAATCCGTAATATGATACTGCTTACCGACCTTTGATCGGAAACATTTATTGGTAGAAAGACATTTAAACTAAGCTACAAATACTCAAAATAAGGTTACCTTAACTGACAAACGTAATTCAACAATAGACAATAGGAAGATTCATTGTTTACCTTCCTTGCTTTTACAAACAGTGTTCACCCTGTTGTTGAGAATGTTCTTCATTTTGCCCGTTTCTTTCTAATATTTGTTAAGTACTTCTTATGCGAATATTTTCTTCTTTACGTGATTTGCTCTCCTGTAATCTAACTTCTTACACATTTCCTAAATGAATTTGTTTCCCTTAGAATACGATTTCCATTCGGATCTTCTTTTCTTTACTGTCTTATCCTTCCTCTTCAGGCCAGAACAACTTCTAAAATCATCTATTGGTGAAACGTGAGCGATGGGTTGAATCGCGAAACTGTTTCCTGTTTCCGTTGAAAAGTCACATGAACTTTCACTATTGGTTTTAGCGATGCATTACTTTGGTGTGCTTGCTTGTGGTATACGTATTGTCGTGTTTATTGCAGTATATTCCGTTACGGGGATATTCTCCGCCGACAGAACGTCACTCCCCAGCCCAGGAAACACTTCAAAGATTTTAGGGTCAAAGTTGTCTTTGTCAGTTGCCTTCAAATTGGTATTTATCCTCAATGTTGCATTGTTCAAACAGCTCTCAATTTTATTTTTTGGAGACGATTTCAATATGATTAGATCTTGTCTAATATTTTCTAAAGCTTGATCATTAGATTTATTATACATGTCTATGTCATTATTGATTTTTTTCAATGTTGTATGTTGCAATGGTGACTGACACCTAACAAAGCAATCTCATAATGGTTAAAGATAGGATTACAGTCTGCGATTCATTTTGGTTTTCGTCGACATTAATTTCCATGTCCTTTTTCTCTATTACTGTCTTTATTGTATTAATCGCACTTAATACCTCTAGTTGATTTTTTTCTAACTCTGTTTTTGTTTTTCATGTGCACCACTTCCGCCTTTATTTTTTCATTGGTGTGTATTATCTCTGAAAGGGCGCTTCTGTTTTCCTTTAGAAGTTCTTCTTTAAATTTGTCAAACTTCTGTTGAACTATCAGTTTTAAATTGGAAAGTGATATAAATTTCTGAAAAAAGAGAAAAAGGTGACGGATCAATATGAACTATCAGCTGACAAGAGTGTTTTTAATGTTTTGCTTTGTTTTTCTACCTTGGTCCATATCATCGTCACTAGACGAAATCACCACTGGTGTGTTTCTCATGTCATCGACTTGGTAAGCTGTCATCTTCAGTGCTAAATGAAATTTCTTCCCTCTTTAATACGGGCTCCACCTTAGCCATAAAATTTGTATATCTAGTAGATCCCCTTGGTATGTGATGGTATCTGACCAAATGGTCTCCCAGTCTTTTCTCCACTTTCCCGCATTTCATTCTCCCGTTCTTTTTTTTAGCGGGACAAATGTAGGTAATGTACCCCTTTCCAGTCCCCACTACATTGTCCTTTTTCTTGCTATGGAATGTTTTCTTGTGCTGATCTTTCATGTATCTCCAAATATTTCTCTGATTCACCCCACATTCAGTACATTGAACTCATTTCCTTATTCTGCGACGTCTTGTTGTTTGTCCCATTTTGTTGGCTATCTGTGTTGTGTTTTTTTGTCTCTTCTTGGCTGTGCCAGAGTCTTTTTCACTATCTTTGAGCCGTTTGGTTTTTTTCTCCTGTTTTGTTGGCTACCTTTGTTGTAGTGGGGTGACGGGCCAATGACACCATCGTCCTCCGACATCTGAAAGACAACAAAGACATGTTTGTAGTGCAAACAATTATGTTGCCATTTACCGCTGTAAAGTAGTCAATCATCGCTTTAAAGTATCCAAATACCTCGGAGGTATATGGCTACAACATAGCGGTAATTGCCTACGTTTTGCGGTAAAAGCCTACATTTCAGCGGTGATTGGTAACTAGTGACCACCCACCGTTATTATGTATCCAAATACCGTGGCGGTGTATGGCTACAAGATAGCGGTAATTGCCTACATTTCAGAGGTGATTGGTAACTAGTGACCACCCACCGTTATTAATTGGCTACAAATAACCGGTTAATTGCCTACATTACAGCGGTGATTGGTAACTAGTGACCAACCACCGTTATTATTTATCCAAATATATGGCGTCAATTGGCTACAAATTAGCGGTAATTGCCTACATTTCAGTGGTAATTACCTACTTTTTAGCGTTGACTGGCTACAGAATAGCGATAATTGGTTACTTTTTATATATTTATATATTGTTCCTTTTCTTACACGTTTTGATAGATGCCAAATTTGCAACTTTTTTTACTTTAAACTCAAAATTATATTGGAAAATTTTCTGTACCAAGTCAGAAGTACTAGTTGGTTGATTGATTGTCACTTAACGTCCATTTCGTGCTTAATCAGAAAAAATAAGGTACTTACATTGTCGTCTGTATCTTCTTCTTTGTCTGTCCCGGTATCATTGTCTCGAAACTCACTACAGCTCATCTCGTATATCTAACGTTTGAGAAGTTAATTAAACAGTGTATGTTTCCTTTGTATTTGTCTATTTAACATGCACAAATTACAATTCATGAACAATCAAATGCAACTGGAGGTCTCGGTAAAATGATAACTTATTGAGAAACATATCGAACATTTGGGTACATTGAAAATCAAAATGTTGAAATCTTAACCACATTCAAATTCTGGACTCAACATAACAAACATGAGTTAAGGAAACATGCATGACTGAGATACTTATAATATACTTACCGTCCAAATAAAAGTTCGAAATCTCTATGAACGAAATACAATGTAACTAAAATAAAAAATTGTTAGAAACAAAAGATGTGTACTCAAACGCTTCTGTGTGACAAAAACTTTGAAGAATGAAAAAAAATCATGAGCACTGAAAACTGCTATGTGCAAAATGATGTAGTCCGATCCGTGAAGCGCAAAGTCTGTACAGTCCAAATTGTTTTGCTGGCAATATTCTAATGTTTCAGTGAACTCAAAGTGTGAACAAGAACAGAAGAAACCATATGGATGAAACATAATGCAATAAACGGAAAATCATCAAACATATTGAAATCAAACTAAAAAAATATCAAATAAGGGAACAAATTATCAAATTTATTAAAAGTAAACTAAAAAAAAATATCAGTTGATTCTTCTCAGCTTGCATGTTTTTTTCCTTAAAAAATATTATATTTTAACATTAGAAAATAATGTTACAGATTTTATGTACTCATATGGGTTTGCACACGACCCTTTAGTAGAAATGTGTAACGTCCTAATTGTTGAACTCCAAGGACAAACATATAATTCTAAAAAACACATTTTTTACCCCAAAAATATACCATTTCCAACATTGTTTTAGCTGTCAAAAATAGAAGTAAATAAACGCGATTTGTTTCCCGTATTAGTTATTAAAATCAATTCAGAAATAAAAAAGTTATGAACAAAAATAATGACAATCCTTTTTGATGTTGACTCTTTGGCGTCCAGGAAGCAAATGGCTAATCTATGGAAGCCTTTTTAGTAAAATACCCCAACTCAACAACATTTTACCTTTACCATACTCAACTATACAATAATATAAAACACACATACAGAGTTATATATTCAAGCATGTACCTTTGATACTTTTCTAGTCCTTTTATTTTGAACAATTAAATATGAATCCAAAGGTCTGCTTTTCAAAATTCATAAGTATATAAAAATTGTAAACGGGTTTCATATAAACATTGGGTTCTGCGATGATTGGCTACAATAAGTGAAATAGAGGGGTATTTCACTATATCTTGCGTTTGTTTCAATCGGAAACCCGTTTTGAAATTCTAGAGAGCAGATCTTCCCATCCATATACAGTGATAGGCGTTTTTCTTAAAATTGCAAGACTACAACATGTTTGAAGTTATCTCCACATTAGCTAAAAAGGAGGTCTTTTGGGCGAACAGGGTAGGCATTTTAAATTCAACGCTGACACAATATGCTTGATGTTTTGATTGATCTTAAACATGTTTTGGATGCCCACAGCATTGGACTTTCAGAAAAGGTAAAGTACAACTCAACCCTAGAATGATAAATTTACATAAAATCAAATAGATCTAATTTTTGTGAAGGGTATGGTCAGTGTTTCACTCGGCATTTCACTATATGTTGCGTTATTTTTAATCCAAAACCCGTTTTGAAATTCTATAAAGCAGATCTATCGATCCATATATAGTGGCAGGCGTTAATTGAAAAATTGTAAGATTTCATTATGTTTGAAGTTACCCCTAGATTAGCTTACATTTGAGTTTATAATTTACTACGCCACTAGATTGAACCCTGTCACAGAAAATCCTAGTTTCACAATCCTTTTGACCATAACATATCAAAAGATCAGACCTTGGGAGTGAACAGTACACTTGTTAGCAAATTTAACGTTAAGCCTAACTTTTTAGTTCAATTGCTTAACTTTGAATCGGTAAAAATAATAAAAAAAAAATGAGAGATCGGATTGGTACAAAACTTATTATGATGCTTTATAATGTCACTCCCCACCTGCCTGCCAAATCTAAAGTCATTATCTTAATTAACAAAATATCTAGCCCCAATATAGAATATATCATAGTTTAGGATCGTCAGATGAAGTGACTCGGTATACCGGGTAGACCCCAATAGCGGAGAAGTCGCATTTTAAACATGTATGTCCCAATTTTTGTGGGGATGGTTAAGGGGAGTTTGGTCCCCTAATTAGATTTTGCTAACCCCTATTGGTTGGAAAAAAATGTTTAACCCCTCAAAGGGGAAAGGCATATGGTTAGGTTTGGAGTTTGGCACGTTTCCCCTTTATTAAGAAGACAAGGATTAGAAACAAATAAATGGGGGATAAGACCCTCCCCCTAAACTTAGATTTAGCCACCAAACCCCCTCTAACCCCTTCACTGGAAGCCCTAACCCCAAGGGACCTGTAGCCAGGGCCCCGCTGAAAAGTGAAGCGGTAATTGGGCTACATCCTTAGTGATAATTAGGGTTAGGGACTTTCACGAGATTGATGCACCTTTTTGGCTTCTGCGCATGCACGCACCTTTTTGCCTTTTGTGCATGCGTGAGGGTTTTGGTTTGGGTTAGGATTAGGGTAAGGGTTTTCTTAAAAAGGTATACGAAATTCAAGGGAGATAATCTGTTGAAAAAAATCGTATCTCAGTAGTTGGTGGTCCGATTTTTAAACTGCTTAGCGTTTTGGAAAGGGAATTCAATTGTGCACGTTTTGATGCCTTGATATTGAAGATGTATCGAGGGATTAAAAAGTTATTGGTCCTGGAAGTAATTATACCCCACGCAACGAAGTTGCGGAGGGTATAATGTTTTTGACCCGTCCGTCCGTCCGTCAGTCCTGTTTCTTGTCATCGCAACTCCTCTCAAACCACACAACAGAATTTCACGAAACCTTTTCAGATAATAAGGACATACTATGTAGTGGTGCATATCGACGGGAAATTGCGATTCAATTTTTTTTCTAGGAGTTAAGCCCCTTTGAACTTATTTACTTTAATGTACTACTGCAACAGTTTGTCATCGCAACATCTCTCAAACCACACAACAGAATTTCACGAAACTTTTCAGATAATAAGGACATACTATGTAGTTGTGCATATCGACGGGAAATCACGATTCAATTTTTTTTCTAGGAGTTACACCTCTTTGAACTTATTGCTTTAAGGTACTACTTTAACAGTTTGTCATCTCAACTCCTCTGAAACCACACAACAGAATTTCATGAAACTTTGTAGATAATAAGGACATACTACATGTACTACGTAGATGTGCATATCAACAGGAAATTACGATTCAATTTTTTTTTCTAGGAGTTATGCCCCTTTTAACTTATTTGCTTCAATGTACTTCTGCAACAGTTTGTCATCTCAACTCCTCTGAAAACACACAACAGAATTTCATGAAATTGTGTAGATAATAAGGACATACTATGTAGATGTGTATATTGACAGGAAATTATTATTCAGTTTTTTTTTTATTATACAATTTTTTTTCTTATACTTATTTAATTTCTCCAATGACAATGTGGGGACGTGGGGTATGTGAGCGTGCTCACTAAGGTTCTTTAATTGTCACAAATTGCTGGTACAACAGTCCAATGTGCTGCACCTCATTAATTAATAAGTGATAGCCTTCCATAAAGGAGTTTAAGTGTCAAGTTGTTATATTTGTTGTATACATCAATTTATTTACCCTATTTCTGGAATATTCTCTACGGTCATAATTATTTAGTTCTTTATGTATTTCGTGATGAATAGTTTGACACAAACTGAGAGATTTATAAGTGTGCGGTTGCTGATATTTATGTCGCTAAACAATTTTAAGCGACAATATTTCATCTTTATTATGATTTGAAGTCTACAGTTACTAAAACCTTTGTCGACAACAAAAAGAATGCATAATTTGATGCGACTGTCATAAAAGTGAGAGGTTTAGCTAGCTATAAAACCAGGTTCAATCCACCATTTTCTACATTAGAAAATACCTGTACCAAGTCAGGAATATGACAGTTGTTATCCATTCGTTTGATGTGTTTGGACTTTTGATTTTGCCTTTTGATTTTTGATTTTCCTTTTTGAATTTTCCTCGGAGTTCAGTATTTTTGAGTTTTTACTTTTTTTTTATAAGTCTATATTTATGTCGCGAAACAATTTAAAGCGACATAGTTTCATATGTTTTATGATATATTGACAATAAAGTAATATTTATAAGTTTAAATGGATTCTCAGACACAAAAGTGAAGAAATGAAGGTTTCTGGTTGCTGTTTTTGTTTGCTGTATCTATAAATGGTGCCCTAATCTATCCTTTTTAGTGATACTTCTGTGCCGTCATGAACATTTTCTTCTTATGATGGATAATTTGACACAAAATGAGAGCGGTATAAGTCTACGGTTACTTTTTTTTAGTGTCGATAACAATAATAGGCGACAGAATTTCTTTCTTTTGATTAATATTCTTGTACGTATACCAGCTTTGTAATTGAGTACTTTTTGTACCTCAAGATTAAATGTTAGACATTTAAGTGAAGGATTTAAAGTTTCAAATGGCTAAAACTGTTCTTCTCATCAATATAGGGTGCCAACATTGACCCTTTTCTTGCTGATTCCATTCAAGCATCCTATTTTATTCTTTTTGGTACATAGTTTTGAGTCGACGGAGTTTTTGAGCTCATCCAACAACTGGATTCCTCGATCGTCCTCTTCCATTGATGTTAGTATAGTGGCCAAATTGACGGTCCCCTTTTTTATGTTGTCTTTACAATTTCCAGCAGTATTTTGGCCTCTTCCGGCTCAAAACTCCTACGCTTGTGGTGTCCTTTTTGTGAATTTAGGATGTCATCGTTAACCTCTCGGTAATCCTCATCATCCTTTTGTGAATCTAGGTTGTCATCGTTAACCTCTCGGTAATCCTAATCATCCTTTTGTGAATCTAGGATGTCATCGTTAACCTCTCGGTAATCCTCATCATCCTTTTGTGAATCTAGGATGTCATCGTTATCCTCTCGGTAATCCTCATCATCCTTTTGTGAATCTAGGATGTCATCGTTATCCTCTCGGTAATCCTCAACATCCTTTTGTGAATCTAGGATGTCATCGTTATCCTCTCGGTAATCCTAATCATCCTTTTGTGAATCTAGGATGTCATCGTTAACCTCTCGGTAATCCTAATCATCCTTTTGTGAATCTAGGATGTCATCGTTATCCTCTCGGTAATCCTCAACATCCTTTTGTGAATCTAGGATGTCATCGTTAACCTCTCGGTAATCCTCATCATCCTTTTGTGAATCTAGGATGTCATCGTTAACCTCTCGGTAATCCTCAACATCCTTTTGTGAATCTAGGATGTCATCGTTAACCTCTCGGTAATCCTCAACATCCTTTTGTGAATCTTCTTCTCCATGAAACGTAGTAGCTTCTAAATCAATCTCTTTATCTTTTTCGTCTCTCTCGAAGTCTTCCTCATTTATCTTATCCATTGGTGTTTCTTTCTTTTCCATCTCTGTAACGACGGGCCAATGTATGCTGTTGCTAATGGCTTTGGTTGGAGCTGTATGAGCTATTTGAGATTCACAAGTACTGTTAGTGGCAGTGTCGTTCGGAAGTTCGACAATGTTAGTAATTTTCATCGGCGCCATAACGTTAGCTATCAAATTGGTCACCTTGATTGCGTTGTTTCTACGGTTAATTATGTTGTTATGGCGATAAGCCGTCCCAGGACTGTGGGTCATGTGAGCGGCCAAGGATTCCCTGCTGGTATGGTCAGCCAATGTTACGTCTGTGGTCGTGATGCATTTTTGGTTTATCGGTCCCTTCTTCCAGATGTTCTGGATTGCCTTATTGATTAAGCTGGACGTCATACTCGAAAATTACTGGTCAATTGGGACGGTAATAAAGATGGGCTGCTTTGGATCGAGTTGAAACTCTGATTTTCGTTGTCCATTGAATGTAGGACAGCACCATATTGAAGATGTCGTGTGACATTCCCAGGTTAACTGGACCCTGTGAACCCGTTTTGTGTTCTGCAAATAAATGGGGCATAAAAACTAAATTTAAGATATGTTTTAATCATCAGTATATAAGCCAATCAAAAAAGGCCTTTCATATATTAATTGTATGGCATATCAATACGTCATTTCACATGTTATGCATACTAATTAACTTATTATCAATTGCTTTATTTAATTTTCCTCGTATGGCATATTTTTTTCGGTAAATGTCAAATATTGAAAAAAAAAAAAAAGAGAAACCCTTTTCCTTATTTCTCCAATTTATTTCATCAACTTTGACCAAGAAATAAAAAAGTTAACAAAAGAAAAAAACAAATAACGACTTACCTTTTTGGTATTCTCTCTTCGACTGCAACCTGAAGAATGACCAAATTAGGCAATGCAGGGCCTAAGGTACTCTATAACATGAAAAGAAGTATCATCCTTTTTGCATGATAATCACTTCCGATATGTATTACAATGGTTAAATATCAATAGAAGTAAAAAATAAATCACCTAAATTTAAATAAAAAAAAAGATGTGGTATGCTTGCTAATAAGACAACTCTCCACAATTAGTAGTGGACGTGGCAGAGTACTTTTACATCCCAACAAAAAAGGTAAACTAAATACAGATATGAGAGTACTGGCAGTAACTTACAGCTGGTCTAAAGCAACTAACTACTAAGAAAAGAAATTATGCATCTCAGACTGTATGTTCCAACTTTTTTTTAAAATTCGTAATTTTTGGGTCAATGTATGACTTAGGTTACCAAATACCGTTTGGACAAAACACCTCTTTTTTGGCTTGTTTTGTAACAATGACACGGTTTTCACTTGCCGTTGTGTTGTTTTTTTCAGGATTTTAGTGTCTTTTTTCTTTGTTCTCGGTACCAGTTTTCTTTTAAACTTAATCTCTTCACTTTCTAGTTTTAATGACGAAGTACTATCTTTTCTTCTTTTAAACTTAATCTCTTCTTCACTTTCTTGTTCTGATAACGAAGTAATTACTCGCCGTTGCGTAGGTTTTCTTATGTTCTTTGTTTCTATTTTCTCTTTTTCCGGTACCAATTTTCTTCTTTTAGCCCCAATCTCTTCTTCACTTTCTAGTTCTGATGACGAAGTACTATCTTTTCTTTGCGTAGGTTTTCTAATGGTTTTGTTGACAATTTTTTTTTTGACCGGTACCGTTTTTTTTCTTTCACCCTCGCTCTCTTCGTCACGTTCTTGTTCTGGTAAAGCAGTTATCACTTGCTGTTGTGTAGGTCTGTCGTATTCAGAGTAATCTTCTTCGCTTGTTTGTTCTGGCACAGTTATCACTCGTCTTTGCGTATGTCTGTACATCTCACTTTCGCTTGCGTATTCAGAATCCTCACTTTCATATTCGTATGCAGAATTCTCACTTTCACATTCATATTCGGAATCCCCACTTTCGCTGTCGTATTCTTCTATGGATTCTATCTGTCTTGCCCTTTCAAACAGCACACAGTTCAACTTTTGCCGCGATTTTGGAGGAGGAGGCGTTGGTGGAATATCCTCATCTTCATACATATCCCCAGAGTCAGACATCTGAAAAACATGAAGATTTATGTAAGCTATTGTCCTATAGACTGAACTAAATGGCTACATTTTTTGTGGTATTTGGCTACTTTCTTGCGGTATTTGGTTACTTTCTTGCGGTATTTGGTTACTTTTTTGCGGTAATTGGCTACCTGATTCGCGGTATATGGCTACTGAGGTGTGGTAAACGACTACATCATTGCGGTAATGGCTACAATGAAGCCTTTACCGCGTATAAGAAGCCAATCACCACCTGCGGTAATCGGCTACATAATTGCGGTAAAGACTACAATGTATCCATTACCGCATTTAAGTAGCCATATACCGCTGTGGTAGACGGCTACATCATTGTGGTAATAGATACATGGTAGCCTTGTTACCGCAATAATGTAATTTTTCGCAATATGTAACCATTTACCACACAAAATGTAGTCTATTACCGCAGGAAAGTAGCCGTTTATCTCAAATATGTCGCCTACTACCGCAAGTATGTAGCCGACTACCACAGCGGTATATGGATACTCGCTTGTGGTAGTTGGCTACTTTCCTGCGGTAAATAACTACATCTTGCGGTAATTGACTACATTTTCTGTGGTAAATGGTTTCATTTTGCGGTAAATTACTACATTATTGCGGTAAATGGCTACAATAATGACAACAATAGCTAACATGGATACATATTTTTTTATGTTTTAAGGTTGGAATGACTAACATTAACGGATGTTTTGATACTGTGAACTATTACTTCAAAATTATATTCATATATGAGTAAAATAGTAATGTTTTTTTCTAACTTGAAAATATATTTTGATGTTTTTGATAGTTTTGACCCTTTACATGCAATTATGATTTAAAACTGATACAGTTTTCTTGATTATGAAATTGCACAGAAACACTCATGATAAAAGGAACTTACGATTTAATTCTTTTCCCCTTTATCTTCTTTTTCTTTTCTTTATAGCCTCTGAACTAAATAAAATAAGAAAGTGAACTAAATAAAATGAGAAAAAAAAGAAAAAAAAGATTGTCACAAGGTATAGTTCAATTTACAAAAGGATAAATTTAACAAAATAATGCCAAATTTACGTTTACTCCAACAAAAGTATGAGGAGGACAGATTAAAATTGACACTCCGTAAATTTTATGGACACCATCACGAATTGGTGGATCCATACGATGTGTCTTTAACCAAACTAGCTAAGGACATTTTTACCACATGGTAGATTGTGGTTTGTCATTATGTCGTCTAATCTTTTAATTACCAAACGTGACTTATTCCCGATTGTGACTGTTTTGCTGAGTGTGAATTTGCATTACTATAAGACGGGTTACGGTACTTGTCTATCCCAAATTCATGTATTTAGTTTAAATGTTTAATGTTTTATTTGTAATTCTCTTCGGATTTTGTCAAATGTGTTGACGTCTTTTCTATTATATTTATGTGTTATGGAACGAAAAATTAATCACCGCCGTCATTTATTAAGTTTAATTTTGGTCTACGTAATCTGTACGATAATTTACGTTTGAAGTTGGATTCATAACATACTGCACATATGTATATTATAGTTAATTGCTATTAATAAGTATTGCAATATGCATTGTGTTTAAATGCAATATCAGTATTTAGTTCTATTTTAATCTTTAATCAATCCTAATTCTATCTTACTTTTGAGATATAGTTTTTCATATGTGACGTCATTTTTCTGCTGTTTCAGAAATTTCATATAATTATTCAAATGTGACGTAATTTTTAATGCCTTTTCACCATCGTATGTGACGTCAATTTCATAATTTACTGCGTTGAGGCCTGGACTCAGTCGGGTGTGTCTATTCTGTGTTGGTCTTTCATTATGTAATCGTGTTTGTTTTATATGAGTTAATACTTCAGTTTCATTATGTATATCTGTTATATTCATTTGATAAAATTTACTGTTTGCAATAGCATTATTTGTTCTAAATAATAAGGATGTTCTTATCCCAAACATAAAATCTTAGCCGTATTTGACACAACCTTTTTCAACTTTTGATCTTCAGTGCTGTACAACTTTGTACTTTTTTTTTCGCTTTCGATCTTTAATATCTGGGCGTCACTGGGGAGTCTTGTGTGGACGAGGCGCGTTTTTGGCGTATTAAATTTTAAACCTGATGCTTTTTTTATTCATTAATCATGTGTTTCTTTGTCTAATACGTTCTCCTATTTATTTGTATTGTAGTCCTGTAATATTATGTTGTCATTTTAATGTTATATTTAACATTGCACTTAAAGTGCGAGGTTTGGCATGCCACAAAACCAGGTTCAACCCACCATTTTTTCCTTTAAAAATGTCCTGTACCAAGTCAGGAATATGGCCATTGTTATATTATAGTTCGTTTCTGTGTGTGTTACAATTTAATGTTGCGTCGTTTGTTTTCTCTTATTTTTGAGTGTAAATTGACATTGCGATAAGACGTGTCACGGTACTTGTCTATCCCTAATTCATGTATTTGATTTTGATGTTATATTTGTTATTCTCGTGGGTTTTTGTCTGATGCTTGGTCCGTTTCTGTGTGTGTTACATTGTAGTGTTGTGTCGTTGTTCCCCTCTTATATTTATGCGTTTCCCTCAGTTTTAGTTTGTTACCCCGATTTTGTTTTTTGTCCATGGATTTATAAGTTTGAACAGCGGTATACTACTGTTGCCTTTATTTATTTTGATATCTGATGTCGAACATTACAATAATCAAATATGCCTTGTTCAGTCTTGGGAAGCCGCCCATTATTTGATGAATGTAGAGTCGTTCAGGCATTCTTGATGATATGAAATGAAAAAAATATTTTAATCAACGGACGGACGGACGTAAACGTTGCATTTTGTGCTCGACCGAGTAACTTAAAATCTGGAGTTCTGAGGTAGCCTATAGACAATATAACGACTGAAATAGAAAATAAATTCAGTCATACTTATTTTCTCTTTAGAAAGGTAAAGTAGCCTTTCCCGCTATTTGGACTGTCATACCGAGAAAACGAAAAAAAAAAAAAAAAAATAAAAATAGAGATAAGGTTTTGACGATATTTGGCACAAATGGAATTAGCCTAGTGACAAACTTTGAGTAAAAATTTCAGAGCGATATCTTAAGAAATACAAAACTAACTTAGTGGAAAATCTACATAAGAATTATGATCGTTGTCCTGGTATACCCCCTTACTAGTATGTGACTGAGACTGTCTATTTTTGATACCCCACCCCACCCCCCATTTTCGGGGACAGGGTTAGGGGCGTTTTGGGCTCAAACTGTAGCTTCTTTGGCTAATCCAAGAGTGCCATGAGACTTCTTCTGTTTTACTTCACATTCTTCATGACTCTTTCCGGACGTGTTCATGTTTTCTAATTCGTTTTCACTTTATTGTTTGATGTTATCGGGTATATCATACTCAATGGTACCTGTCGAATCGTTGTCAGTGTCATCTTTGGGCCAGTGAATCGACTTCGTAATGTTCCCAAGATCACTTCCCTTTCCCTGCATTATATCATGCACCACTTGATTGTCACTGTTCATTGCGTTTTGGATCTTAGTCAACTGCGTTTGATTTCCTTCCATGACCGCAGCTATCATGTTTGTAACGGGAACCGCTAGTTCTCTGTGCTGGTAGAGCGCGTCGAGCGAGGATTTCTCTACCAGCGGGAATTTGGGTCCTCACTGCTGTCGAGGTGGCCTTTCTTAGGCGATTGACAGTTATAGTTTTGTTGACTGGACCCTGGTCCCATACCCGCTGTATGCCTTTGTTTACCTGAGAACTCTGCAATAAAGACACTGTACCAACACTCTTGGGGAATGTGGTAAAGATACTTTGCTCCTTTGCAACCGGATCACCTGGGATAATTTTTAGCATTTGAATATTATCTTTCAGAAATCCATAGAGTTTTGCATTGACATGCATAACAGCTGGACCGCCTTCCTGCGTCTTGAGTTGGGCCACCTGAAATAGATGTAACAACCAATACACTATTATAACTTATGTGCAGTCCGTTAAAGCATTTATGTATCCAATTATCACTGCGTTAATTGGTCACACATTTGCGTTTAATGGTAACAATGTACTCATTTACCGCAACAATGTATTGAATTAACGCATGACTGTATTTAATTACCGCAGCGTTAAATGGTCACCTATTTGCGTTAAATGGTTACAATGTGCCCATTGACCGCAAACATGTATCCAATTAACGCCGGATTGTATTCAATTATCGCAGCGTTAAAGTTGCGGTAAATGGCTACTGTGTAACAATTTAACGCATATTTTTACCAAATTACCGCATGAATGTATTCAATTACCGCTTCGTTAATTGGCAACATGTTTGCGTGAAATGTTTCATTATAGCGTTAATTGGCAACACGTTTGCGTGAAATGGCAACATTATTGCGTTAATTGGCAACAATAATGCGTGAATTGGCTACATTGTAAAGTAAACATTTTTTTGAAATATGCATACGCAGAAAAGACATTTTTTTTAACACTTATTAGGATTTTATTAACCTTGATAGACGCATCATCATTGATTATTTACTGTGATGGTCCTTATGAAAACTTTTCCCGCGTCATGTTTTCATTGTTGATTTATTAGCCATGAAATGCTTTCATTCATTCTCAACAGGATATAAGATTTACTTACTGTTATAGAAATACCACCATCATCGGTTCTTCTTGCCCTGTCAATGCTCGCAGCGATGTTAAGGGCATTTCAAGAAATTTCCCATTTTTATACAAAAGAAACATCATATTGAACTCAGAGATGTTTTTCTCTGTCTAAAAGTCAAAATACACGTCAAAGGAGTAAACGGATGGAAAAGGGTCTATTCTTATTTACATTCCAAACTTTTATTTTTAGAAAAATATAAATACACTAGTGTCACGTGACTTCAAACTGAAAGTAACGACATTTTCCAAAAAAGTCAAAAGTGCAGGTTGAAGATGAAATCGGATCACCCTGATTTGGTCTCCCTGTAATCGGCATAACTTGTTTTACTTGGAAAGTGCTGCTACTAGTTTTTTATTAGATGTTTTGTAAATAAAAAACAATAAAACATGGAGAATTTTATCGATTTATTGACTTTTTGGCACTTCGGGTTGTAAAATTTCCTTTACACGAACGCTATATAACTATAGTAGCAGCACTTTTTGAAAAATATGCAATGTGGCCTTTCTACCAATACCAGAATGTAGTGGGTTGGGATAGCTCTTGTACCTGCACTTTTCAATTAATTTAACGTGTAGTAACATAATCGCCATGAAATGCAAGTAAAAAGCGCTTGAAAGACCCTGTAATAGTCGGATCGGCTGCCGGAAAAACTATGTGTATATTTTGTTTTCACCGGCGTTTTATGTAATAATATAATTGAGCGAATAAACAAATATGCTCTTATTGCTTGCTTAATCATTTGAAGGAAACAAATTCAGAATTATTCAGGTCATTATTATGTTTATGTGTAGCACTCCAAACGTCGATTAGTGTTGGCGCACGCAGCCCTCCCCCTTTTTTTTGTTCAAATTCGGCATCTGCATAGGGTGCTTGTATAGCTCTGATTTCACAAGTGCGAGTTCATATGAATTAATAGATTACCCTACTATGTCTCTTCTAGTGTTTGTGTATTGTAAACCATTAACATTTTACTGAAAAAATTGCATTTTCATAAAGAATTCAGAAATTCATTATTTTTTTGTTTGATCGGTGTGTCATTGGTAATTTTAAAATTTAAATAAAATAACCTACCTGCATAAAAATATTCAAATTTTACTTGTTGAATATCTGCTGTTAATCAAGTGTGACTGGTATCAATTTGTTAATCATGATTGGGAGGTCTTTTTGAATTTATTCTCATGGGGGGGGGGGGGGCATACGCAGGGTGATTTTGTTTTGCCTCTAAATGTTGGATTTTCAACAGTTGTCAGGCTAGTTATTTTTGTATGGCTTGCTTTTTTTTTTTATGTCCCTTGGTATTTCCTGTATTTCCTGTATTTTGTTGGACAGAATATTCCTTTTCAACCCATTCATTGCCATTTGGAGCAAAATTTTACTTATTCTAACATTTTTAAAAGTTTTAAAAGTATACATTTTTACCATGACGTTGGAAATAGTGACCTATTTTTTATGTCGCTCATTTCGTATTAAAATCCTGCCTACTGTACAAAGTGGCCACCAATACAAATGGACAGCCAAGAAATAGCTGCATGTGCTTACGTGACATTCAGCACAATCAACATGATCAATCGTGTTTTCATTGCTGAGATTGGAGCCATTTTTTTGTCAGAATAAAAGAAATTCTATGTACCAGTATATATAACCTTGCCCTATGTGCCCCCGGGCATAATAAGGACATGTAGGTAGGTAGTATATATAAAAATACATTAATGACAAACTTAATAAATTGTTTTACATATACAAAATCCAAAAGTTTCAGATGAATGAATCATGATATAGGGGACAGGACAAAAAAGTCAGTATAGGAAAGTAAAAATGTAAATGTATGTACATGTAAACGCTTATAAAACTACTGCCTACCAAAAATCATGGGTAAATCTTTACCTGACCCAATCACAAAAGTAACACAACTTAATTGTAATTGTTAATCAAAACTTCATTGGCAATTATACCACATCATCTTATTTTTGTATCAAATTCTAGCTGTACAGTCTGTACTATGTACATACATATGATACATGTAAATTTAAAATAAGAAGTAATTTCTGTCTGTGTGTTGGGAATGATGTCTCATTGCCATACATGTATACATTGTATACAAAGTGGTAATCAAATGAATGAATCATGATATAGGGGACAGGACAAATATAATATAATTCCGATTTCCAAGTATACATGTACCTGTAGAAAAGTTAGATACACATGAACATGTATGTAAATGTACATATGTACAAAATAGCAGCTACATGATATAAATGCAAACAAAGAAAAATACCCCTTTTTTTTGGTTCAAACATTGTGTGGCTGTTACACTTGTAGTCTTGTACAGAGGTCTTGCTCAGTATTGAAGGCAAACATCAATATGACCAACAACTGCAATCAAAACACTTTATTATGCTTTTGAACCTTTTGTAAACCTGTAGTTTGTGTGTTATGAAATGAGATTGAAATATAAATAATGACAAATTATGATTTTCTTGTTCTCTGGTGGCCAATACATAAATGTACATGTATAGGACTATTTGTTCCCTGATGGAGAGTTGATTCATTGGCAATCATATGTCATATTCTTACTTTTATTATTACATGTACATGCACTTCCATTAGTGGTGCATCAGTGAATTGCATGCATACATGTACATATCTCATGAAAATGTACATATCTGTAGGTTTACTGGTATGATTAATATTTATATAGAATTGCCTGTAATCGCCATAAAAATAACAAAACACTCATATAAGTCTTATAAATGAATATTTCAAAATTCCTCTTTATCATGTTTACAATTCAACTGAATAGCATGTCTATTTGTAGATCTCTCACTCGTCTTGGTTAGATATTGCAGATTTTTTTTATATATTTCATGAAAGAGACAACAAATTACATTTTTTACATCCATGAAATACAATTTTTTTAACTGAAATCCTTTTTGAAGCTCCTATTCTAAGAATATTCACAAATCTCCGAACTGCTGATATCATGTATATTTGGAATTCATTTTAACTGAGGTAAAAAAATCAACTTCAATAATGATGAAAATTAATATTCCTCGTTTTTTTCAGCATCAAAACACTAAATTCCAATTCATTTGGTCTTGAAACATTCAATGCTTCTGCTTAGTACGGTACATTATGTAGAAATGCTGCCTTTTTTCTATTTTTCACGGATATATTTGGTAGCTTTCTAAACAAATTTTAATCAAATCTTCCATAATCATGATAATGGCCATGATGAGTTATAAGTAACTTTTAACTGGTGTCTGACTGCAGGTCTAAGGTCTTTATCCCTGAAATATAAAAATCCAAATATAATACATGTACAATGTATATATCAAATGAAATTTTCAAAATGAAAAAAGTAATCAAAAGTTAGTGCAAACATACTTCTTCAAAAAGGTACAATTAAAATGCTAACAAAATAATTCCCATCCTTTTTTACCTGTAGTATATAAATGTCTTCATTCAACATTTGAACAAAAAATAAATTTTCCACACACATTTAAAAAAAAGCGCACTATGTAATAAATATTTAAATTTATGTACTTATATCTCCTTTTCCAAATGTGAACAATGACAGGAATACTTCAATATCAACATGATCAATATCAGTAATCCACAAGAAATTTTAGCCAGCAAGTTCAGTATATTATTATAGGTGTATCTGTCATGTCTGTGTTAATAAATATTATTGCTGGTACAGACACTTCATTTTTAATTAAGAAATTATCATGATTTATATTGGGTACATTACTTATTGTATTACAATTCTTGAAGAATGGAAAATTGTGATATTTATAATTGCTATTTCAGAAAATATCTACATACTTGTACAGTTACTTATGTGTCATGCATGTATAGATTTCAGAACGTCAGTTCTTATAAAAATGAAAACATTTTGTATTCAAAGTTGCCTTTTAAAATCATTGCCATATAACATGTATAAAGTTCTAAATTTACATCATACAATCTTCTCACGATGTAAGAAAACAGAAATTTATTTGCACGTACATGTATTATAAGAACAGGAAGAAAAGCCTGGCTTGCTAACATATTTAAACCGTTAAACAATCAACTTTAACCCCACCACATTCTGTATGTTTGTGTCTGTAATTAAGCACTTGTTGTTTGTTGCTGTTGTTTGTTTGTTTGTTCATTCATTTTTTTTTGTCCACATAAATTAGGCCATTAGTTTTCTCCTTCAACATGTTTATTAACATTTATGATTTGGGGCCTTTTATGTGTTTTTCTCATTGTTGAAGGCCATAATGCCTAAATGGTGACCTATAGTTTTTAATTTCTGTTTTACTTGGACTTTTGAGGAGAGTCGTCTCATTGTACAATAAATTTCTTTTCGTTATAAGGCTTAACGAATACCGTTATGCGTAGTAATTTGCACGGGTGACTTAAGCGGGAATTAAATCATTCGACGGTTTGCATTCAATCAGTCTACACGTTTAATTCAATTGCTGTTAAGATCTGTTTGACTTTTATTTTGTTTTTGTTTAAAAAACACTTGTTGCTCTATAGGTACTGTCTTTACACGTATATTAAGATTATTCTTATAGACTTGTACAATTCAATAGATGCACATGTATACTTCCAAAGTTGCGAATTGTTTCTAATTTTTGTAATTATATTTTGTAGATTGTTCAGGCTGTTGATCATACTTCTAGTGAACAGGTGAAGAGAATGTGATAAGGACCGTTTTTTGGCGCAACACCTGCCATTCTATTTTGTTTTTTCCACATGTTATTATGTTCCGAATGTATTATTAAAAGACTGGATGCTGCAAACCTACATCCCATAGTATATATGTGTTTTGTGTTATTAAGCCTTGTATAGAAAAGAAATGCTTCATGTTCGGTTGAACCCGTGAAAAAGAACATAAATAGTTAGATAATTGCAGGATAAACAATTTACCTGTCTATAATAAGGATCCCAAATTCAAACCATTACTTTATATTTCATCAAAGCTTGAATGGCATACTGTAACCTCAGTCCTGTAATTCTCAGGAGACCTTGTAATAATATACTTTAGTTTTAAAATAAAGAGCATGAAAAAGTGATAACAACACGTTTAATAATTTCATGCGTCCAAAGTGCTTTTCTGGATTTACCTTTATCAGGAACACTCATCAAAGCCAAACATTTAAATCCAAAGATGTATAAGTACAAAGATGAGTGTTCCTGATAAATGTAAATCCAGAAAAAAGATAAAACCGCATGACTTTAAAATTATGCCAAAAAATTAAAATGAAAAAATAAAATAAAATGGAAATACCGACCTACCTACCCTATTTATTTGATGTATGTAACCTTAAACAGACATATATTGTGTTTGCCTAATACATGTACTAATAAATTTCATACTATGAATGGCAAAATCCATTATCAGAAAGGAATTGCAGCAAAAAAATTGAAAGAAGCAATACATGCAATAACAGACTAATATGACTCATAGATGGGAACATGAGGAAGGCATTCCAGTTAATCTCAACAAAGCCTTTTAAGAAATAATAATATTATTTGGACTTTGTGTTTATAAAACATGGAAACACTAGGGGAAAAAAAGCAGAAACATACCGGTACATTGTTTCACAGAAAATAACAAGCTGACTGCAGTCATTTTTAATGGACATAAAGACTTGCTGTCACTTTTAAACCTTCTTGAATTGCATCTGATTTTAAACATTGCTATCTATTTATAGTTCTTTTTTGTATCCGTTGGGGACTTTTAAATTCAAAGGACACAAATAAACACAAATAATATAGCTTTTGTTCTAATATTTTGCTCTCAATATAAAATAACAACTGCTACCCACATCGCCAAGAAAAGAGAGAGTTAAAATCATGCTGGATACGGAAAAACCCTTTCCAGTTCAAGAATGATACAGATACAAGACTGTGAACTAGCAACACTTATTTATAAAAAAATTAGGTATATAACAATACATCATGTACATGGACCATAATAAATATTAAATAGATATATAAAACTTTTTTTGACAAGCACGAGAAATTTAAGAGTATGACAGGAAACAGGGAAAATAAATAATGAAATAAGGGAAAATATGAAGCACACATCGTACCAAACACGAAACATAGAAAGATAAAACGTCTAAACACGAAAACAAGTTGTTGACCTTCTGCTATTGTCTGTTCTATGGTTGGGTTGCTGTCTCTTTGACACATTTCCCATTTCAATTCTCAATTTTAGGTTAAAAAAAAAGGAAAATGTTGCACAAAATTGACCCTAAAATTTAAGTTGAACAATCATGACAATACCAACAGCACTTTAAGCAGAAGACACTATAATATGGACTTCACATTGATTAAATGGTGGGAGTAGAGTTTTGGCCTTGGGGGTTTCCGCCTATCTGGTCTGTTCGCCCTGGGTCTGTTTTGGGAGCGGGTGATCAAGTGTACATCATACATGTATGTGGTAGAGCTCCAGATTACGTGTTCAGGGTTCCTTTTATTAGCATAAATTTAAGTGTCCAGGGCACTCCAGGTCCCATTTGAAAAAGATTAGGAAAATCACTGATATATTAAGACTTGTGAAATACAAAGAATGTCAGACAATGGAGTTTGTGATAATGAATTATATTAGACATATGATGAAATCAATGGTATTTACATGTATATTAAAGAAATTCAACTCCGGTGTAAAGTGTACTTCCTCTATTCCAAATAATTACAAGATACAGCGCCTTATTAGATACATGTACATGTACGAAACATTCAAGTGGACAATGCTTTCTCAGTCTTTATCTATATTGCACACAATAATAATAGCAAATTGGTCTATTCTTAGTCTAAAAAATTAAGACATCTTGCAAGGCTATTTTATTTTAGCTTTGAGCCTTCCTGCGAAAAACGAAATAGCTTCATGTAGCCTTGTAAGAGGTTACAATTATATCTGAACATGAACTGCTAAATTACAGACCTAGTCCAAATAATTATGATGTCTGGCAAGGCTATTTAAATTTTTTTCTTGGACGCCTTAAGCTACCTACTGGCCGTCTCAGATAAAAAATAAAAATAGTCTTGCCAGACGTCTTAATTATTTGAACTATTACCAATTACAGACCAATACAAAAATGTTTGTTAGGGATGATGAATTGAAATAATTATTTAAAGGTGGTTTTGATGTAGTCCAAATAATTATGACGTCTTGAAATGCTAGTTTATTTTTTTTCTTTGACGCCTTACTTTCGATCTTGAAAGGCTATTTTTTTTTTCTTTGACTTCGAAAGTAAAAAAAAATATAATAGCCTTTCAACACGTCATATTTATTTGTAGTAGTTTTGATGAAGAATAATTAGCCCCGGCAAATAAGTTTTTTTTATTTGATGTGTCCTGCAGGAATATTTTTTTTTACTTTGGACGAATGGCATGATGTAAATAAGTACAATGTATACATAACCGATGGCACATTGGCGGATACAAGGGTTTGACCCCCCCTTTTTTTTTGGCCGATCAATGCATTTGAATGGGAACCCCCCTTTGTCCTGGGTTGGGAACCCCTCCTTTATAAAATGGCTGGATCCGCCCCTGTGGCATCATGCAATTGAAAAACATGTATTTGCCCTTTATAATAGTTAATGCATATTATTATTAAAAAAGCGACAAGAGGCACAGGCACATGTTTTTTTTATTTTATTTCTTCATTTTCCTAAATTATCTGACACAAGATGAACGTTCATAATTTGTTTGGACCATAGGATTAACAAACACCTGTGAAAAAGAACCCCTGTGTGTCGGTGTCTTTCGTATAAAAATGATAGACACTGGCCATGGTTGAAATTAAATATTGCAACACGTGGTTAAATGTATATCTGATCTATCCGATGCACAAGCCATTCATGCCGTCTGCATAATTTTAGTATATCTCTAGATTATAATCACAGGCACTTGTCTCAGAAAAAAAAATTCCTATATACCTTAATATAACACAAGGTACTTAACTATTTTTTTTGAAAAATGACCCCCAGTCCCGAATTCCCGTTGTTTTTCGATTTCTCGGTTGTCAAACCTACTTAAACTTAATATGCCGTAAATCTAAATTGATTTATCTACACAATGGTATATGACACGACTATCATTGTTGTCGGGATCATTAGTATCAGGTCTCAGAAGTCGGTCAACGGGATTTTTTTTGCATTCATAAGGACCTAAGAGCTACGGTTCCGCAGCTAACAAGTGCACGGCTGCTTCAATTATCTTCAATTAACAGACTTGCAAACTGCAAGCTTCACGACTACATTGAATTTCCAAATAAGGTAAAAAGTGGGCGGAGCTTAAACTTAAACTCCGCTTGCGATCTTTCTTTTGATAAATACAGCTTTCACTCAAATTATTTCCATTATTTGGTGTGAAAATACATTATAATATGAAAAAAGACACCATATGAGATATAGTTCATCATTTATGCGATACGCGTAGCTTACCTATTGCTACATTTAGTACTGTGTCTGCAACGTCAAAAGTCGCCCGCCATTAAACATTGTGATCCAGATAGGGGAAATAACTCCTGCACTATTTTTTATTCGGTTTTGCGGGAATATCACCTTAATTTCGCTGCGCTGTTGATGGTTATATTACTCACTGCCATCAGCCTTTGTGCATTTGTTTGTAAAAGTCGTAACAGCATATAATCTCTGACGTCATAAAACGTACTTGGCACCACCTGTGTACTCTTGTTGGCAATTTTTTTCTCTATAGTTTGGGCGTATTTCGAACTCAGGAACATTTGGATGTCGACAGGTAGAATCATAGTTTCTACAAAAGAAAAGAAAAATTATAAACAGAACACCATAGTGGGCAAGTCTAACTTACGGTTGTGAACACACTAAAGTGACTTCAAAAATGTATGTATGTATGTATGTATGTATGTATGTATGTATGTATGTATGTATGTATGTATGTATGTATGTATGTATGTATGTATGTATGTATATACGTATGTTTGTTTGTATGTATGTGTGTGTACATGTATGTTTGTATACATATGTTTGTATACATGTATGTATGTATATATGAAGGTGTTTATATGTGTGTGTATGTATGCTTATGTATATGTATATGTGTATAAATGTGTGTATAATATATGTATGTACACATATATGTATGCATGCATGAATATATGTGGATGAGTATGCGTATTTGTGTTTGTTATTCGTGTATGCATATAGATGCACGAAATGGTATATGTTTCTGTAGTAAATGTATACACTTTACATGGAGACATATATGTGTACTTTTCATATAATAATAATTAAAATATATAAAAACATGTAGATGTGGTATTACATACGTTATTTGTGTCTTTGACTGGTCCTTTTTTTGTCTTTTATTTCCTTATCAACAAAACAAAATAAACTGAAGAAAACTAAAGATTGATTGAATAAATAAAAAAAGATAACACTAAAAGTGGAAAGTGTTGAAGACAAAAATGAGTAAACTGAATAAAGCAGAAAACCGTTTAAAGATATCTCTTATAATTAAATAGTAAATAATAAAACCGGGCCTGAATAACTTTTAAAAGTCCGTAATAATTATAATGTGCACTGAAATGGCTTGCCAACTTTTTCATAACATCCATGTTTAATAAGCTATCTTTAATTTTGATAATGCGTCTGAAAGAGTTTTACTTTATCTTTTTAAAGCAGGAAACCGTTTAAAGATAGGGTTAGGGTTAGGGTTAGGGTTAGGGTTAGGGTTAAGGTTAGGGTTAGGGTTAGGGTTAGGGTTAGGGTTAGGGTTACAGTACTTGCAACCTTAGGCGTTACTATTTCAGCGATCAGTCAGCGGTCATCGATCAGTCACCGATCAGTCAAGTTCGCGTCAAACTCACGTCAGCAATCCGTCAGACTTATAGTAAAAGTAATTGACTGATCGGACTGATCGGACGGATAGTACCGATCGACCTTGATGACGGATTGAACTTTAATACGTCACATGATAAACTAATACAAATTACGGAATCTTAGTTTCGTTTAATCTAATTAAAATGGCGACTATTGAAAATCGAACGTTCAATTATACATTTTGTTTATTAATTATTTAGCAAAGTTTTATGAATTGAAATGAAAAGAAATGTACAGATAAAACCTAAATTAAAATATCATCATTAAAGAATGGTCTTTTTCGTTTTATTTAGGTTATATATTTTCAAAACCGGCGAGTTCTAAAACGGTGTCTACATCGCGGTTTTTATTTTATTATTTTCCAAACATTCTCGGGAAAAACAAAATGAAAGAATCAGTTATTGAAAAATGTAGTCTATTTTTTTTCAATATTTTAAATTTTTGTATCCTTATCATCATAAAATTCTTTAAAAAAAACCTATCATAATCACGGACTTTCTATATTCTCGTCACAATCGAAGCATTTAAAACAACAAATTACAAAAATAACTGCTTTTAACAAGAAATAGAAATAATTTTCAACAATGCAAACAACATTACATTATATTTTTCTGAGAGTCTTTTTTTTAATAAAAAAGATAACTACTCCTAAACAATAAAAAGTACATCATTACATCTCAATTCTAATTAGCAGACTTGTCTCAAGATGGTAAAATAACTGATTTCAAATAAAATAATATCATCTTTAACAAAAAGAAGAATAATTTTGGTTATTCTAAACAATGCGAATAAAATTTTAGTATGATTTCTCTGACATTCCTTTAATTTTATGAACAAAAAAACTATTTCAAACTATAAAAATTACAAAATCCAATGGCGGTCAATAATTTTCAGTAAAATGAAGAAATATTTGCATTTTAGGCAACGCGTACAAAAATTTAATATCTTTTTCCTTAAAGTAAGCATGTTTTATGAGGAACAGCCAATCCTGATAAGTAATGAAATCATATGACGGTTAATAATTTGTATCAAAATAAATCAATAACTGCATTCTTATTCCACAAAAATAAAAGTTTAAGTATTTTAATTCTCATTATATTTCAATTCTAATAAGGAGACTTGTCTCAAGATGGTAAAAATAACTGATTTCAAATAAAATAGTATCATTTTTGATAAAAAGAAGAATAATTTTTATTATTTTAAACAATGCGAACAAAATTTTAGTATGATTTTTCTGATATTTTTTAAATTTTATTAAAAAAAACTATTTTAAGCTATAAAAAGTACAAAATTCCAATTTTTGATAAAAAGAAGAATAATTTTGATTATTTTAAACAATGCGAATAAAATTTTAGTAGGATTTTTCTGATATTCTTTCAATTTTATTGAAAAAACTATTCTAAACTATAAATAGTACAAAATTCCAATGGCGGTCAATAATTTTCAGTAAAATGAAAAAAATATTTGCATTTTAGGCAACACGTACAAAAATTTAATATATTTTTCTTTAAAGTATTTTATGAAGAACAGCCAATCATTATGTACAAAAAGTACTGAAATCATATGACAGTTAATAATATGCATCAAAATAAATCAATAACTGCATCCTTATTCCACAAAAATAAAAGTTTAAGTATTTTAATTCTCATTATATCTGAATTCTGATTAGAAGACTTGTCTCAAGATGGTAAAAATAACTGATTTCAAATAAAATAGTATCATTTTTGATAAAAAGAAGAATAATTTTGATTATTTTAAACAATGCGAACCAAATTTTAGTATGTTTTTTCTGATATTATTTTAATTTTATGAAAAAAAACTATTCTCAACTATAAAAAGTACAAAAATCCAAAGGCGGTAAATAATTTTCAGTAAAATGAAACAATATTTGCATTTTAGGAAACACGTACAAAAATTTTATATCTTTTTCCTAAAAGTAAGCATATTTTATGAAGAACACCCAATCTTGATGTACAAAAAGTACTAAAATCATGTGACGGTTAATATTAGTATCAAAATAAATCAATAACTACATTCTTATTCCACAAAAATAAAAGTGTAAGTATTTTAATTCTCATTATATCTCAATTCTAATAAGGAGACTTGTCTCAAGATGGTAAAAATAACTGATTTCAAATAAAATAGTATCATTTTTGATAAAAAGAAGAATAATTTTTATTATTTTAAACAATGCGAACAAAATTTTAGTATGATTTTTCTAATATTATTTTAATTTTATTAAAAAAAACTATTCTAAGCTATGAAAAGTACAAAATTCCAATGGCAGTCAATAATTCTCAGTCAAATGAAAAAATATTTGCATTTTAGGCAACGCGTACAAATATTTTATATATTTTTCTTTAAAGTAAAATTATTTTATGAAGAACAGCCAATCATTATGTACAAAAAGTACTGAAATCATATGACAGTTAATAATATGCATCAAAATAAATCTATAACTGCATTCTTATTCCACAAAAATAAAAGTTTAAGTATTTTAATTCTCATTATATCTGAATTCTGATTAGAAGACTTGTCTCAAGATGGTAAAAATAACTGATTTCAAATAAAATAGTATCATTTTTGATAAAAAGAAGAATAATTTTTATTATTTTAAACAATGCAAACAAAATTTTAGTATGATTTTTCTGATATTATTTTAATTTTATTAAAAAAAACTATTCTAAGCTATAAAAAGTACAAAATTCCAATGGCAGTCAATAATTCTCAGTCAAATGAAAAAATATTTGCATTTTAGGCAACGCGTACAAATATTTTATATATTTTTCTTTAAAGTAAAATTATTTTATGAAGAACAGCCAATCATTATGTACAAAAAGTACTGAAATTATATGACAGTTAATAATATGCATCAAAATAAATCTATAACTGCATTCTTATTCCACAAAAATAAAAGTTTAAGTATTTTAATTCTCATTATATCTGAATTCTGATTAGAAGACTTGTCTCAAGATGGTAAAAATAACTGATTTCAAATAAAATAGTATCATTTTTGATAAAAAGAAGAATAATTTTTATTATTTTAAACAATGCGAACAAAATTTTAGTATGATTTTTCTGATATTATTTTAATTTTATTAAAAAAAACTATTCTAAGCTATAAAAAGTACAAAATTCCAATGGCAGTCAATAATTCTCAGTCAAATGAAAAAATATTTGCATCTTAGGCAACGCGTACAAAAATTTTATATATTTTTCTTTAAAGTAAAATTATTTTATGAAGAACAGCCAATCATTATGTACAAAAAGTACTGAAATCATATGACAGTTAATAATATGCATCAAAATAAATCTATAACTGCATTCTTATTCCACAAAAATAAAAGTTTAAGTATTTTAATTCTCATTATATCTGAATTCTGATTAGAAGACTTGTCTCAAGATGGTAAAAATAACTGATATCAAATAAAATAGTATCATTTTGATAAAAAGAAGAATAATTTTGATTATTTTAAACAATGCGAACAAAATTTTAGTATGATTTTTCTGATATTATTTTAATTTTATTAAAAAAAACTATTCTAAGCTATAAAAAGTACAAAATTCCAATGGCGGTCAATAATTCTCAGTCAAATGAAAAAATATTTGCATTTTAGGCAACGCGTACAAGAATTTTATATATTTTTCCTTAAAGTAAGCATGTTTTATGAAGAACAGCCAATCATGATGTACAAAAAGTACTGAAATCATATGACGGTTAATAATTTTTATCAAAATAAATCAATAACTACATTCTTATTCCACAAAAATAAAGGTTTATGTATTTTAATTCTCATTATATCTGAATTCTGATTAGAAGACTTGTCTCAAGATGGTAAAAATAACTGATTTCAAATAAAATAGCATCATTTTTGATAAAAAGAAGAATAATTTTGATCATTTTAAACAATGCGAACAAAATTTTAGTATTATTTTTCTGATATCCTTTTCATTTATGACAAAAAAACTATTCTTAAATATAAAAAGTACAAAAATTCAATGGCGGTCAATAATTTTCAGTAAAGTGAAACAATATTTGCATTTTAGGCAACGCGTACAAGAATTTTATATATTTTTCCTTAAAGTAAGCATGTTTTATGAAGTACAGCCAATCATGATGTACAAAAAGTACTGAAATCATATGACGGTTAATAATTTTTATCAAAATAAATCAATAACTACATTCTTATTCCACAAAAATAAAAGTTTATGTATTTTAATTCTCATTATATCTGAATTCTGATTAGAAGACTTGTCTCAAGATGGTAAAAATAACTGATTTCAAATAAAATAGTATCATTTTTGATAAAAAGAAGAATAATTTTTATTATTTTAAACAATGGGAACAAAATTTTAGTAGGATTTTTCTGACATTCTTTTAATTTATGAGAAAAAACTATTCTTAAATATAAAAAGTACAAAAATCCAATGGCGGTCAATAATTTTCAGTAAAATGAAAAAATATTTGCATTTTAGGCAACGCGTACAAGAATTTTATATATTTTTCCTTAAAGTAAGCATGTTTTATGAAGAACAGCCAATCATGATGTACAAAAAGTACTGAAATGATATGATGGTTAATAATTTTTATCAAAATAAATCAATAAATTCATTCTTATTCCACAAAAATAAAAGTTTATGTATTTTAATTCTCATTATATCTGAATTCTGATTAGAAGACTTGTCTCAAGATGGTAAAAATAACTGATTTCAAATAAAATAGTATCATTTTTGATAAAAAGAAGAATAATTTTGATTATTTTAAACAATGCGAACAAAATTTTAGTAGGATTTTTCTGATATTCTTTCAATTTTATTGAAAAAACTATTCTAAACTATAAAAAGTACAAAATTCCAATGGCGGTCAATAATTTTCAGTAAAATGAAGAAATATTTGCATTTTAGGCAATGCATACAAAAATTTAATATATTTTTCTTTAAAGTAAAATTATTTTGTGAAGAACAGCCAATCATTATGTACAAAAAGTACTGAAATCATATGACAGTTAATCATATGCATCAAAATTAATTAATAACTGCATTCTTATTCCACCAAAATAAAAGTTTAAGTATTTTAATTCTCATTATATCTGAATTCTGATTAGAAGACTTGTCTCAAGATGGTAAAAATAACTGATTTCAAATAAAATAGTATCATTTTTGATAAAAAGAAGAATAATTTTGATAATTTTAAACAATGCGAACCAAATTTTAGTATGTTTTTTCTGATATTATTTTAATTTTATGAAAAAAAACTATTCTCAACTATAAAAAGTACAAAAATCCAAAGGCGGTAAATAATTTTCAGTAAAATGAAACAATATTTGCATTTTAGGAAATGCGTTCAAAAATTTTATATCTTTTTCCTAAAAGTAAGCATATTTTATGAAGAACACCCAATCTTGATGTACAAAAAGTACTGAAATCATGTGACAGTTAATATTAGTATCAAAATAAATCAATAAGTACATTTTTATCCCACAAAAATAAAAGTGAAAGTATTTTAATTCTCATTATATCTGAATTCTGATTAGAAGACTTGTCTCAAGATGGTAAAAATAACTGATTTCAAATAAAATAGTATCATTTTTGATAAAAAGAAGAATAATTTTGATTATTTTAAACAATGCGAACAAAATTTTAGTATGATTTTTCTGATATTCTTTTAATTTATGACAAAAAAACTATTCTTAAATATAAAAAGTACAAAAATCCAATGGCGGTCAATAATTTTCAGTAAAATGAAGAAATATTTGTATTTTAGGCAGCGCGTCCAAAAATTTTATATGTTTTTCCTGAAAGTTAGATTATTCTATGAAGAACAGCCAATCATGATGTACAAAAAGTACTGAAATCATATGCAGTTAATAATTTGCATCAAAATAAATCAATAACTGCATTCTTATTCCACAAAAATAAAAGTTTAAGTATTTTAATTCTCACTATATTTCTATCCTGATTAAAAGACTTGTCTCTAGATGGTAAAATATATAACTGATTTCAAATAAAACAGTATCATTTTTAATAAAAAGAAAATCAATTTTGGTTATTTTTAACAATGCGAATAAAATTTGAGTATGATTTCTCTGCCATTCTTTTAATTTTATGAAAAAAAAACTATTCTTAACTTTAAAAAGTACAAAAATCCAATGGCGGTCAATAATATTCAGTAAAATGAAGAAATATTTACATTTTAGGCAACGCGTACAAAAATTTTATATCTTTTTCCTTAAAGTAAAATTATTTTATGAAGAACAGCCAATCATTATGTACAAAAAGTACTGAAATCATATGACAGTTAATAATATGCATCAAAATAAATCAATAACTGCATTCTTATTCAACAAAAATAAAAGTTTAAGTATTTTAAATCTCATTATATCTGAATTCTGATTAGAAGACTTGTCTCAAGATGGTAAAAATAACTGATTTCAAATAAAATAGTATCATTTTTGATAAAAAGAAGAATAATTTTTATTATTTTAAACAATGGGAACAAAATTTTAGTAGGATTTTTCTGACATTCTTTTAATTTATGAGAAAAAACTATTCTTAAATATAAAAAGTACAAAAATCCAATGGCGGTCAATAATTTTCAGTAAAATGAAAAAATATTTGCATTTTAGGCAACGCGTACAAAATTTTTATATCTTTTTCCTGAAAGTTAGATTATTCTATGAAGAACAGCCAATCATGATGTACAAAAAGTACTGAAATCATATGACGGTTAATAATTTGCATCAAAATAAATCAATAACTGCATTCTTATTCCACAAAAATAAAAGTTTAAGTATTTTAATTCTCACTATATCTCAATTCTGATTAGAAGACTTGTCTCTAGATGGTAAAAATAACTGATTTCAAATAAAATAGTATCATTTTTAATAAAAAGAAGAATAATTTTGGTTATTTTTAACAATGGGAACAAAGTTTTAGTGTGATTTCTCTGCCATTCTTTTAATTTGATAAAAAAAAACTATTCAAAATATAAAAAGTACAAAAATCCAATGGCGGCCAATAATTTTCAGTAAAATGAAGAAATATTTGCATTTTAGGCAACGCGTACAAAAATTTAATATCTTTTTCCTTAAAGTAAAATTATTTTATGAAAAACAGCCAATCATTATGTACAAAAAGTACTGAAATCATATGACAGTTAATAATATGCATCAAAATAAATCAATAACTGCATTCTTATTCCACAAAATTAAAAGTTTAAGTATTTTAATTCTCATTATATCTCAATTCTGATTAGAAGACTTGTCTCAAGATGGTAAAAATAACTGATTGCAAATAAAATAGTACAATATTTGATAAAAAGAAGATTAATTTTGGTAATTCTAAACAATGGGAACAAACTTTTAATATCATTTCTTTGACATTCTTTTAATTTCATGAAAAAACAACCTATTCGAAACTATTAAAAGTTCAAAAATCCAATGGCGGTCAACAATAACCATTTTCGTAGAAATAAGTTCATGTTAACTGAGTCATATAATACAATTATGTATTATATGTCTCTGAGGTTTATAATATTTAATACGAAAATATTAATCAACACAAACAATTTAACGCTCTAAGCATCTTATTCTGTTAAACTATTTTTACTTTTTTATTGCAACTAATTTTATTACAAATTATAACGTGTAAATTAAGGTGTCTTCGTAGAGGTCCGCGTTCATCGATTGTAAACACTGTGGAGTTCGGTTTATATAAGAATTTTAAATATATACGTATCCGTCCGATCCGTGCATAAATTTAATTTACTGATCGATCGGTGACAGTTGTCAGGGTAACTCTTACATAGGTGATTTGACTTATCTGACGGATCCTATGGGTCACCGATCACCGATCAGTCATCGATCAGTCAAACATCCGTCACCGATCATTCACCGATCAGTCAAGTTCACGTCAAACAGTAACGCCTAAGGTTGCAAGTACTGTAGGGTTAAGGTTAGGGTTAGGGTTAGGGTTAGGGTTAGGGTTAGGGTTAGGGTTAGGGTTAGGGTTAGGGTTAGGGTTAGGGTTAGGGTTAGGGTTAGGGTTAGGGTTAGGGTTAGGGTTAGGGTTAGGGTTAGGGTTAGGGTTAGGGTTAGGGTTAGGGTTAGGGTTAGGGTTAGGGTTAGGGTTAGGGTTAGGGTTAGGGTTAGGGTTAGGGTTAGGGTTAGGGTTAGGGTTAGGGTTAGGGTTAGGGTTAGGGTTAGGGTTAGGGTTAGGGTTAGGGTTAGGGTTAGGGTTAGGGTTAGGGTTAGGGTTAGGGTTAGGGTTAGGGTTAGGGTTAGGGTTAGGGTTAGGGTTAGGGTTAGGGTTAGGGTTAGGGTTAGGGTTAGGGTTAGGGTTAGGGTTAGGTTAGGGTTAGGGTTAGGGTTAGGGTTAGGGTTAGGGTTAGGGTTAGGGTTAGGGTTAGGGTTAGGGTTAGGGTTAGGGTTAGGGTTAGGGTTAGGGTTAGGGTTAGGGTTAGGGTTAGGGTTAGGGTTAGGGTTAGGGTTAGGGTTAGGTTAGGGTTAGGGTTAGGGTTAGGGTTAGGGTTAGGGTTAGGGTTAGGGTTAGGGTTAGGGTTAGGGTTAGGGTTAGGGTTAGGGTTAGGGTTAGGGTTAGGGTTAGGGTTAGGGTTAGGGTTAGGGTTAGGGTTAGGGTTAGGGTTAGGGTTAGGGTTAGGGTTAGGGTTAGGGTTAGGGTTAGGGTTAGGGTTAGGGTTAGGGTTAGGGTTAGGGTTAGGGTTAGGGTTAGGGTTAGGGTTAGGGTTAGGGTTAGGGTTAGGGTTAGGGTTAGGGTTAGGGTTAGGGTTAGGGTTAGGGTTAGGGTTAGGGTTAGGGTTAGGGTTAGGGTTAGGGTTAGGGTTAGGGTTAGGGTTAGGGTTAGGGTTAGGGTTAGGGTTAGGGTTAGGGTTAGGGTTAGGGTTAGGGTTAGGGTTAGGGTTAGGGTTAGGGTTAGGTTAGGTTAGGTTAGGGTTAGGGTTAGGGTTAGGGTTAGGGTTAGGGTTAGGGTTAGGGTTAGGGTTAGGGTTAGGGTTAGGGTTAGGGTTAGGGTTAGGGTTAGGGTTAGGGTTAGGGTTAGGGTTAGGGTTAGGGTTAGGGTTAGGGTTAGGGTTAGGGTTAGGGTTTGGGTTAGGGTTAGGGTTAGGGTTAGGGTTAGGGTTAGGGTTAGGGTTAGGGTTAGGGTTAGGGTTAGGGTTAGGGTTAGGGGTTAGGGTTAGGGTTAGGGTTAGGGTTAGGGTTAGGGTTAGGGTTAGGGTTAGGGTTAGGGTTAGGGTTAGGGTTAGGGTTAGGGTTAGGGTTAGGGTTAGGTGTTAGGGTTAGGGTTAGGGTTAGGGTTAGGGTTAGGGTTAGGGTTAGGGTTAGGGTTAGGGTTAGGGTTAGGGTTAGGGTTAGGGTTAGGGTTAGGGTTAGGGTTAGGGTTAGGGTTAGGGTTAGGGTTAGGGTTAGGGTTAGGGTTAGGGTTAGGGTTAGGGTTAGGGTTAGGGTTAGGGTTAGGGTTAGGGTTAGGGTTAGGGTTAGGGTTAGGGTTAGGGTTAGGGTTAGGGTTAGGGTTAGGGTTAGGGTTAGGGTTAGGGTTAGGGTTAGGGTTAGGGTTAGTGGTTAGGGTTAGGGTTAGGGTTTAGGGTTAGGGTTAGGGTTAGGGGTTAGGGTTAGGGTTAGGGTTAGGGTTAGGGTTAGGGTTAGGGTTTGGGGTTAGGGTTAGGGTTAGGGTTAGGGGTTAGGGTTTGGGGTTAGGGTTGGGTTAGGGTTAGGGTTAGGGTTAGGGTTAGGGTTAGGGTTAGGGTTAGGGTTAGGGGTTAGGGTTAGGGTTAGGGTTAGGGTTAGGGTTAGGGTTAGGGTTAGG